>NC_072800.1:44825000-45125000 GCF_028583425.1 Eublepharis macularius
AGTAAAAGTTACAATTATAGACTGCTGCATATATGGCACTCTGGGAATCTGTTTTATCAAGAACTGATTAAAATTAAAGTGAATCATAGATGATTACAGGCTTAAAAGAGAAGTGTTTTTCATTTAATATTTCAAATAATAGAAGAATGAAGCTACACAATATTGAATGATATCTGGACATAAGAAATTAAAGGAAACATTAGCATGGTTTAGATATACCATTCCTGATCTAACTGTGGTTGGGAGATTGAACTTACATTGTTGTAAAATAAACTATTCAAAAAAGGCAGGTTTCAAAGAGCATGGAATCCAATGGGAGAAGACAAAAGGAGGTGCTCCACAGCTCAAAGAATGATAAGCTAGTAGAATTCACTGTCACAGGCTGTAGTGATGGTTACTAGCTTCATTGGCTTTAAATAGGGATTTGACATATTCATGGAGGATAGGTTCATCTGTGGCTATTAGCCATGATGACTAACTGTATGTTCAGAAATGGTAGCTCTCTGAATACCAGTGTTGGGGGCAATACCAGAGGGAAGATTTGCCCTCCATGTACTATCTGGCATATCACTGTAAAGTGGAATGCTGGAATAGATGGACCATTGGTCTGATCTGGCATTGGCTACTTTTAAGTTCTCTTCGTCAGATGCATGGAGGGTATGAAGAAACTGGCCATATATATATATAGGTGGTGAGGGGACGGGGGAGTAGATGCAAATCAGTTGCAAAAGTCATGGTGGAGTGCACAATCCAGGCTGGGTGTGACCCCTTCCCTCCATAGTTGAATCTGAATAGAATGCCTGAAAGGCAGTTACTTCTGATAATGAGATAACCTTTCATAGTCTCTATTCAGTCCAAGTCTGACTGAGTCAAATTTACATATGAATTCCAATTCAGCAGCTTCCGGTTGGATTTTGTTTTTGTAAGGTTTCTGTTGAACTATGGTGACCTTTAAATCCTTAATGGAATGTCCTGGTAGATTGAAGTGTGGGAGAACAAATCTGTGCCTTCTTCTGATTGAAATCTGTGAGTCTTGCATATGCACAGCATATCCACACCAGTCTTATCACACAACATAAATGTAGCTCGCCCTTCTACAAGGGACTATTTCTTTTGTAACAAGCACAGATATCACAGTAACATCCATAAGGTCTGGAGTCAGTCTCCGCATTACACATTAATAGAAACATGGTGTTTTACCAGGTTAACATTCTGTAACTTGCTAAAATGTAGCCCACAGACAAAATCTCCAATATCCGAGCCTTCTTTTTTCCTTACCCCTTAGTACCAATGACTGTCTGTTTTAAAAGGATGTATTTCCCCGTCTTACTGACTTTTCCTAATCAGATCCCACATGTGTATTTCTCTTCCTTTTTAAAAGCAACAAGGAAATGTGTATTTCCTAGTCACCTTCTGTAAAACCCAGTAACCCATTTTATGATCCATGTTATATGTTGTAATTTACCGGACTTGTTCAGAATTTAACTAATTGGCAGGTGTTCTTTTCATGTTTTGGTTTTTAAATACCTTTTGTCTAGGATATTTCTGTCCATAATTCCCATCTGTATTATAAGTACATTAGAAAGAACAGAGTATGAAGGAAGGGAGAATAAAGGAACATTATTTTTATTTTATGTTTTTAAAAAATGCATTGTTAAACTCTCTGTCTTTTTTACATGAGAGTGCAATTTGCACAAGAATGCGTACTATATTTTTTACTATGGCTTGCGCCTGTCACTGTTATGCTGAAGTCAAAAATTTTTGAGAACCACAGTTGAGAAGGAAAAAATGAAGGGTAAAACAGGGTGAGATGAGAAACTAAGGTTAGTGGTAATATTTAGAGCAGTTGGTAGTACGGTACATTAATAGTGTATCTCCCCTCCCCACCCCTCACCCCTTAAAGATAAAATAGAATTAGTCAAGTACAGCTTTATGGATGGTATTTTCCTGTAATCCTGAAATTGGTTGTTCAGCAAAGTTTTCAATTTTAAATATATATATATATATATATATATATATATATATATATATATATATATATATATATATATATATTTAAACTGACAGTTCAATTGGAGTAACTTGCAAAGCGACTGCTTAAGGTTGTGTTAATGCCAACTATTTTAACTGTAGTGGGGATGTTCTTATCAATACATGAATTTTAAAAATATTTGTTGCTTATTGTCTTTTTAAAAAACATTTTGTAGTACAAGATAGATGTTTAAAAAGTGTTAAATATTGCTAGTCTATACCCCATCTTCAGGTGGATTAGTATTAAAGGTACACTTGAATTACAAACATTTCTTTGTTGCCATCAAATGCTATAGAAGCATACAAAGAGAAAGAGACCCTCCTGTGCTACTCTGCCAGTTTTCTCACATCAAAGGCAGGGTGCAGTAACAGATTATAATGGCAAGATGATGTGACTGGTTAATGGATTAAATATGATACTTCAGGAAACAAAAACATCAATTTCTTCATCCTTCAGTAGCTGGGAAAAAATGAATTCCTTATCTTTGAAGTTTACCTCTGTTTCAAACAATTCATGTAAGTTTCTTTATATTAATTCCCATCTGTTCATGCTGACAGCTATGGATTTGTTTGTTTAAATCAAAGCATATCATATCTAGAGTTTATTATTGATGGTCTTATGGTACATTTAAAAAAAACCTCAAATCTTATAAGTATGATGTCTACAGTGATCAGCTGTCATTCCAGTGCCTTAGACCAACTGAATATTTAAGACAATAGAATACTATTCGCAAATTTTGAAAATCAAAACATAGGCTAGATAAGAATCCTAATAACTAAAATCAGAGTTTTGTTTCCCAAATTTAAAGCAGTTGACATCAGATAAGCTGTTATTTAATTGTTGTTTTGGATCATGGCATTGAAATAAGCAAGGTTAGTTAGTAGCTCTAGTGTTAAAAGAATACTTCACAATAACCACACAAATTCATCTAAACCTTTTGAAATGCAAAGAATTTGAGTAGGAAAAATTGTTTGTTAAAGTGGTCCTTTGTATAGTTGACCTTCTTCACACTTCAGTTCTAGGCATTCTTTGCAGTCCAGGCCAAATAATATCAACTGCAAAATTCTCATTGGCTTCAGGCTTTGCAGATTGTACCCCTGTTGTTCAAGGCATAAATCCAACATGAAGCCGTTGTTTCATTTGTTGATATACATGCTTTTCTAAAAAGTATCAAGGAAAACTATTTATTAATAGTTGTGATAGCTGAAGAAATTTAGCAAACAAAGAGGGTCTGTCTCATGGCAGACAAAAATCAACCTATTCATTAGCTTTTTGAAATTATTAAAATAAAAAGTGCAGAAAATCCTACTTTTCTGCAGAAATATGTCAAAACAGCATAAGAAACTTATTTTTCTTGTTTGCATTTTGAAATCTTAGAATCCTAACATTAAATGTTAACAGTAATTAATCAATTAGCAAATACATAAATTCATACCATACACTACTTAAAACCTAAAAATAATTCTACGCAGTAGTATCACATTAACAAAGTTCCAAACTTCAGTAAATCAGTTCCTATTCACCACAACGTTCTTCTTATTAAAAATTCCCATTTTTGTATTTTATTGGTGAGAATGTCTAACACTTTCAGTAGCCTCTTCATTCAAGAAGGGAAAATAGTTTTCTTTAATTTTGAACCTAGACAACCTATGCTGCTCATTATTAAAAGTAGAGATGAGCACGAACCGGGGAAAAACAAACCATGCGGTTCATGGTGTGTCACATTTCATGAACCACGAACTTTCAAGAACCTACCTTGGTTCACAAACAAGGTCACTTCTGGGCCAGCAGAAGGCCACTTCCAGGTCAACAGAAGGTCTGCAGGAAGTCCATCCTCTGTTGCCTAGGAAACTGATTGATCGGCGCCAGGCTGTCTGCAGTGATGAAGCAAAAAACAAACGAAATGAACCAGCTTAAAGTTTGTCGCGGTTTGTCAGAAATGGGCTCTGACGAACACCAGTTCGCGAACCAACCCGGTTTGTCACGAACTTTGGTTCGTATTTTGGTTTGTGCCCATCTCTAATTAAAAGTCTGATTTTCACCCGATAACTTACTTCAAACTGATTTAAAATAAATGTAGCTATATCAAAATGTAACTTAAGTCCTTGAATCTGCCTTATAACAAAGCCCTATTTCTTTTCCCTAACCTCTTGCATATCTGGTACGGTTGTACACTTCAAAAATGTCACGTTAATTTTGGATCTGAGTTTTGTTATCCCAAAGTTTAACACTGGGTAATCCCACATGGGAACTGCATAAGACCAGCTGTGGACATCCTGAAAGCCCCTGATAGCTCCAAGTGCTCTCTCCCCATTCACCATGATTTCCCACTCAAAGCACCTATAAAAAGGGGCAAAGTGCCTCTTTCCCTCAGTTCCTTTTTTGCCGCTGCTGAAGAATGACTTCATCTTTCTTCCTTTCTCAGCTCCTGCTGGAAAGAAAAGGATTTTGGTAAAGTTGTCTCTCTGCTTCTGCCATTCCATGACTTTGAAGACCTTGTTTAAAAAACTGTTCCAAATGTGAAACCAAGATGGGCCAGATGAATAGCCATGACAGTTGACTTTTTTGCCCAGTAAAGTCTCAGTGTATCATCAGCAAGAAATTTACCCGTAAGGGTTGAAAGAAGATTGTGAAACATCCCTCAGATCTGACATTAGCTCCAAAGATGCCAGCATCATGACTCTCTTCATTTTTACCTGAAGTACAAGACCATTGGTTAAGATCCAATGGTCTTGTACTTCATCATTGTGCTAGGGCAGAAGCACAATGGGCAGTGACCTCTTTACTTCAACCTTTGAACTGCTGCCTTGGGGGAAAAATAGGATGAATCAAGTCATGGCCAAATCCTTGGATATTGCCCCAGTTTATTCTAACCCATATACACAGAAGTCTTATCCTAAACCTTATTCTTCCAAACAGAGGGCCAAGCTACAAGTGACGAATGACACTTGAACAGCAAGTGGATTGAGTGGAGAGCAAGTGAACAGGGAGGAATACACTTGCTGTTCAAGTGTCATTCGTCACTTGTAGTTTGGCCCAGAGGTACCGGAGATATACGGGGCAGCAATCTCAGCCTCTGTACAAGCCTCTCCTCTCTTTCTCTGGGGCTCAGCTGAGGTTCTACAGCTCAAGTTTACTGTCCAAAATGCCAGGAAGGACTCCCCTAAAGGTGCTCAGGAATAAGGAAAGCAAGGTTTTTTACCGCCCACCTCTGCATCCCTTCCAGGTCCACCTGTTCTGGCTTGCTCATATGTAGGAAACATTTCAAAAACTGATGGGTGCTCTGTATTGTTAGTTAGGGGTATGCTTTAGACTTCAGAATCCCTCTTGTTCTGTTCCTCCACTTTTTTTCCCTCTTCCACCCCTTCCCCTGCTGCATCAAGAGATTTTTTTTCCTTCTTGGGGAAAGGGGCCATAGTGAAAATCTCATCTTGCTCTGTAGGAAGGTTTGAATCTCCTTACTTTCTGATAGACAAGAAAACAGGACGAATACGCCCTATTCTATATATTCATTACTTGCATTAGCTTTTCCTTGGACAGAGAGAGACCCACTCTCCATCAGGGATGCCCTCCAGATTCCCTGGCATGACAACTTGTTCCACACTGCTATCTATTCAACTGTACCCTCAACAAGATGCTCCTAGTTGGAATGTCAGCCCATTCTCATAGCACAATATTGACTGAAGCAAAGCTGCCAACTCCACCAAGGGCAGAACAGTTCTCCACAGCCTCTTTCATTAAGAGCTTCACACAACCTTCCTTGGAAAGGTTAGCTCATTACTCTCCTACGTGAGACTGCACAGAATACACAATGATGAAAGCAAGCTTACAGTTACCTGTAATTGGTGTTCATCGAGTGTTCTTCTATGCAGGCACACAACTCTCCATCCATTCTTGCTGTGAGCTCTTCTGAGATTCCTTTTGGATCCAGTTCTCCAGTGTCTCTTAACTGAGGGAAGGGAGGTGCTTTTATAGGTGCTTTGGGCAGGAACAGTTGGAAAGCACCTCTTGCTGTCAGGAGCTTTCAAAATGTCCGTGGCTGCCCTCCACATGCAAATTTCCCATTTGTGCCTGTTCAGAAGAAGGCTCAATGATCAGTTACAAGTAAGTGCAACCATGGTTTTCTGGATCTTATTTACTGTTTTGGGGTTTTTTTCCTAGGTCCCCCCAAATTGGGACTATTTTCCAATTTCCCCCATCCCCCCCCCCACCTTGAGGCAGCAGGAGCAGGGAAGAAGGGAGAGAAAGAGGAAGCTGATTCCATTAAAGATTTATTAGTCAGTGTCCCCCATCATTCTAAATTTTAAAAGAACTAGAAGCCCCAACTAACAGCTGATACAGCCAGTAGTAGGGTGGACAGAGGCCAGGTATTCTTGTCATTGGAAACAATAGCCCATTTTTCCTTATAGGTAGAACTAGCTTCTCTACAGCCCATCGGAAATAATGGCCCAATTATTTCCAATAGCCAGTAGACCTAGTCTTTGTTTACTGGAGTAAGTTGGTTAACAGCTGGTAGTCAGGGGGAGGGGCTGTACCTAGCCGGGATCAGAAAATGGTGGGTGGTCAGCTGGGTTGGCAGGCAGGGTTTTTGCTCATGGCCAGAGCACAGGGTGTGCCGAATGCTAACACACAAGAGACTCTATGTGTGTCAGTGGATGCAGGGTGGACTTCATGAATATCCCCTGATGAAGTTGGTCGAGTGAAACAAGGCACATTAGCCGGCCCTTGTTGGGATTGTAGAACTTGTTTCCTGTGATTCTGGTTCCCTTTGGGATCCATTTTTGCTCTTGCACCTAGAGAGAAAGAGAGAAAGAATCAACTGCAGACTCTGTAGAATGCCAGTTTCATATTACAATCTATGGACTTTATTGTACCTTTAGAGAGGAGGAAAGAATGAACGCCAAACTGTTGGATGTTAGTTTCATATTACAGTCTATGGACTTAGTTGGCCGTAATATTGTATTTATTGGATTGTGGATATTTTGTATATTTTTTAGATATTTATTGTAAATATATTTATACTGTATTTGTATGTACTTAACACGTTCCACTTTGCACTTATTTAATTATAAAAAACAATTTTGAGAATTGTGTTATAGTATCCACTCCCAGCTGTGGGTTTCTACTATTTGTTTTTGGTTAGTCAACTAATAGCTGGTAGTTAGGTAGATGGGAGACAGGTCTACTGCCATTGTAAATAATGGGCTCATTATTTCCTACGGTAGACCTGGCCTGTCTAGTATCGATAGGAAATAATGGCCCCATAATTTCTGGTGGCAGTAGACCTGTCTCTCATCTACTCAACTATCAGTTATTAGTTGGCATCAACTGTTAGGCAGTATTACTAGTCTCTTTAAAATTCAAAGGTACCCACCCAAAAAATGAGACACTCCTGAAAATCTGGGAGATTTTCATTACTGCAGAATTTCGAGAGTGTTCAGTGTTATTTCATAAATCCCTGTTCTGACCCGAAACATTTAATTTTGAGTTTAATTTAAGTTTGGGTATATTCAAATTCATACTCTTAATATCTGATTTTGAAGTGTCTTTCCTATGTACTTCCTTGGCAGCAAGTACTGTATTGTCTCTGAGTGCTATAGAGTACTCTCTGATCACTACTTTGTCTTCTTCAGCACTGCATTTTCCATTTCCCTGCATTTGGTATCTAGCTTTTTCTGGATCCCCTGACAAACCTCTTAGAAGGTTTGTTCTTGGTTCTCTTCCCTGTCACTTCTGTGAGTTCTTCTTGACATTCTAGATCTCCACCTTCAACTCATTCCTGTCCTTAATTCTTAACTCGTTTACCACATTCTCACATAAGCTGTTTGCCCCTCAATACATGTTCTTGTGCAGCTGACCACAATATTGTGGGGTGGGGATAATAACACTGTTCACCTCTTCAAGTGGGGCATTAATACTGTCTGAGCAGTATATAAGTGCACTGTTATTATTACTAAGACCTACCGCCACCTCCCGATTCTTCACTGAAATCTGCCTTTTAAAAAATAATAAAATCAAACCTATGAATTCTGTTGTATCTATTGTTACCGATTATGCAATCTGTATTACAACAAGTTGACTCCTTCCTACTTCAATACCTTCTTTGATGTTTTCCATACTCTGTCACTTTATTGGCTTATTATACAGTTGTCCTCCTCTGTTGCCTTAATTCCTCCCATTGTCCCACTTCTGTGCAACATGATCAACCATTAGCTATCCTTTACAACGTTTAAATAGTTCTCCCTCTCTTTACCTCAGTGTTTCCTCTCAGTTCAATTCCATATCTTTGCTTGTCTCATATTTTTCCTTGAATGTCTCATTTCAAACTCAGTATCTCCAAGAAATCCCTTAGCTTCCATCACTCTACTAAAACTAAAACTAAGAATATGTTGCTTAAGTTAACACATTCATCCTTGGTTTATGTATACCTCTATTGTCTCCCATGTCATATTTTAGATTGTAAACTTCCTCAGGGAAGGGACGTGATCATGTGTATGTTAATGTTGCAATTTAAATAAATAATAATACACAAGCTTTGCAATGTCAAAGGTGCATCACCAAAAATATTTAGCTATCCTGGGCCACATTACATAATCCCCTGAACTATGTCATGAAAATGTGATTCTAAGAGTCCAAACTATAAAGGAGTGAGAAATAAGTATGTAGTCCTATATTATGGTTTGTTTAAGTGTGAAACTATATTTTTCCAAATATACACTGACAGGCAGTTACAGTTTCCTTTATTCCAGAAAAACATACAAAAAATAAGGATTTAAATCTGCAAATTCCCTAATTTGTGCTGACCTTGCAACATTTTTCAACATGTGTAGCTGTAATCAGGAAAGAGCAAGCTGGAACAAGTGCTGCAAATGTATGCAGATGAGAGGGAAAAGAGAGATTGCACAAATAAAATGGTATTTAATATAAGGGAATAGATAATTTTGGCAAACAATAGCTCAAATTTAGATAATTGGAATACAGCAAAAACTAGAAATCTGAAGCTTGACTTGTTTTTTAAATCTTGCTGGTACTTTGAAAGCAAAGTTAGAGCTAATCATTAGCTTTTAGGGAAAATTCAAATTACTGTTTTTAATATATTTGACAAGTGTATTTTTGTGTCATTTTTCATCACCATGCCCCTAATCCAAGACACAGGATGCTATATTAGTTTAGACTTGGCCACAGAGCGGGACCACAAGTGACGCCTGACACAGGTTGGACACTTGCCAGCTTCCCTCAAGTTTTGATGGGAAATGTAGGCAGCTTGGCGGAATGTTGGACAAGTGACAGTTGAAAAGTCCATTGGACAGCAGTCAGAGAGCCAAGCTGCAAGACCAGGATGCCTACATTTCCCATCAAAACTTGAGGGAAGCTGACTAGTGTCCAACCTGTGTCAGGTGTCACTTGTGGTCCCGCTCTGAGAATCGAGACTGACCTTTCTTGCCCTTAACACACAGATTTGCAGAAATGCTTTAGAAATACTCTTATATGCATCTTTCTACTTCTGCTGCAAGCAGCAAAATAGTCTTAAAACCAGCTTCTAATACTGAACACCTGCAACTGAAGGATTTCAGTATTTTATTTTTTGTCCTACTTTTCTTTGGTAGGACACACCAGAGAAATCTGTATTATGATGAAGCTATCAAGATAGCTTCGAGTGGATAGGTGTATTGGACTGTGGTTGAAAAGCAAGAAAGGGGTCAATAGCACCTTAAAAAACCACTAGCTTCCCAACTACAAAAAGTTAGCTATGCTACATGTTGTAATTAGCTTTATAGGACAGGGGTGTGAAGTGCAGAACATTAGCATCTGTAATGCGAGAAAAACCCTATGTCCCAATTCAGCCCTGAATAATTCATTGTTATATAAATCTATATACATAAAGACAAGTGTCCTGACTGACTCATCAACACCCAGCCCAAACCCCAGGATCTAGAAACGTGAAATTTGGGCAGGACATTCCTTTTGTGGTGTAGGGTCTCACTAAGAAGGAATTTTAAGAAATTTGCCCCCTAAGGGAGTAAAAAGGGGTCAAATGTGTTTTCCCATAGGGATACAGCTTCCCTGTGTGGCTGGGAGGCTGCTCATCCCCCTCCCTCCACCAACTGCCAACTCAGCCACTCTGCCCTGAGGTTATTTGCGGCCTTGATTGGCCATCAGCCCAACATTCTAAACAGCGGGCAGGACACATGCAATACTCAGGATACATTCAATCACGTCCCAGTCATTGAACATGTCCTGAGGTAAAAAATACACCTCCCCTCTAGGGTTGCCAATCTCCCTGTGGGGCTTGGCTTTCCTGTGGGGCTGGCAGGCTGATGGGTCAGCTGTGGAACTGTGTTCTGAGGTAAAAATTATGTCAAGGAAACTGCAGACAGTTGAAGAAAGACAGTACAAGACTCCTGAAAAGGGATTTTATATAAAAGTCAGTATGGCAGCTGAGTGTTTAAATGTTCATGAGGAGATGATGCATGACCTTTCTAGGGGTCATTTCAATGTGAACCTCCCACATGAACCTGCCGAAGGGCCCACCACACCACTTCAGAACCTCAGCCCACCCCAATTATGCAGTGGCACCAGACTACGTGTGAAAGCCTCCACATGACCATCATTGAGGCCACATTGTTCACTCGGAGGGGGGGGATCAGTGTTCATACCATGCATACCACTCATACCATCAGAGAACCCCTTCAAATTCAAGAGACTGCAGTTCCCCCTCAAGGCCTGATTTGCTATGACGATCGACAAGTCTCAGGGGCAGACACTGAAGGTGGCAAGAATTGACTTCAGGGAGGACTGCTTCTCACATGGGCAGTTCTACATAGCCTGCTCCAGAGTGATCCTAGCACCTGAGGGGAAAATCACCAATGAGGTCTACAAAGAGGTCCTTCAGTAGAGAAAAAAAAGTTGTACGTATTTTTCACTTTATTTATTGCACTACAATCTTTTCCTTTTAAAATCTCTTCAATAAACGTTACATTTCAAAATTCACTTCATCAGTTTTCGGTATCAACACACTTCGCTTTATTCAAACACCTTTGTGAAGCTCGGGTACTATGCTATTATACTTACAAAACCAACTAAAAAAAACCCCACAAACCAAAAAACGTTACATACCCATAAGTATTATAACTGCATTTAAAGTAGTTAAATACTGTAGCGAAGCACAGGCATCAAGCTAGTTTGCAAATAAATTCAATTTCAGCAATCTCATGTTGTAATTTTCCTTTGAAGTTTCTCTGCTGGAGAACTGCTACTCTTAAGTCAGTGATGGAATGTCCCACTGGTTTTTGAAAGTTGTGATTTTTTATATCAGATTTGTGTCCGTTCATTCTTTTTTAAGGAGACTGACCTGTTTGTACAATATAGAGAGTCGAAGGGCATTGCTGACACTTGATGGCATATATAACATTGGAAGATGATCAAGTGAATGAGCCTGAGATAGTATAGCTGGTATTGTTAGGTCCAATGATTGTGTTGTTAGAGTGAATACAAAGACAGAGTTGGCATCTTGGTTTATTGCAGGCCCTGGTCCCAAGCTAATTACAACATGTATTATAGCTACCTTCCTGACACTCTAATTTACAATACTTCTCCCATCCTCTGCCTGGATTATAATGACTCCTTGCTTTTTCCACTTCTCGTATCTGACAAAGGAACATGTACCTTGGAAATCTAGTTGGTCTTTATGATTTTTGTGATGCATATTTAGGGGAAAGTTCTAAGATGCTACAAAACAAAGTTCTTCTTTATACCCGTTCCTAAAGAATTTTTGGACCCACACATTTCTTCTGCCTCTTCCTCAGCCTTGCTAGGTGCTTGCCAATGGGCAGGCAGTTTCCTGGCAATTTGGCCCTCTGCCTGCTGATTGCCAGCTGGTTGGTGGGAGGAGGCAAGCCAGGGTAAATGGGTATGTATGCAACCATGCCCCCAGTTGATGATTTTTGGTGTGACCTAGAAGTGACAGCGCTTCGTCAGGATTCTTAATCTGTGTTACCCAGTCAGTTTAATTTGAGAATCTTCTTTGCCTAATTTTTGGCAAAGATGCAGTGAAAAATCCTTTGTCATTGAACTTTGTCTCTCATTCTTTAAACAAGAAAAGCCCAAGTACATTCTCTATAGTAAAATGAAATGATCCCTTGCTACATTATATATTGAAAAAATAAATCTGGAATACAAAACCATTGTCCATCTATATTTGCCTAAACCAGGATGGATAAAAATTAGGACTCTTAAACCATTTAGGATTTTTTTTAATTAATCTTTGGGAGAGATTATGGTGTCTCTTTCTAACATGAAATCTAAATTTTAACTAAGCATGTTAAGGCTTACACTTAAAATCTTTTAAATGAACTGTGGTCACGGATCATGGGACAAAAATCAGAGAGTAAACATTATTAATGTTAATTGAGGTAATACATTTATTATTATGGGCCTACTATTAAATCCAAGAACTAGCAAGTACTCACAGGCACCAAGATATGAGATACCCTCTGGTATCTTACTGAAATCATCTAATAAGTATTGCTGTATTCCAATTTATAACGATCAGCTACCTAAGTTCTACAGTGCTTTTGTTTCTCAAATTATATATATGATTGACCATCATTCCTAAAATAAAGTCACCACAAACAAAATTGGGCTCAAGCATAATTAGAAACACTCCAAGATGCCTGGTGAAGCAGGTGAAAAACAACCCTTTCTTGACCAATCTGAAAGAGTTCAAAAAAATTCTGCTTGACCCCCAAGCAACCAGCTCTTCCCATCTTGCCAAAATATCATGCTGGCCAGGTGGGAGGGTCCAAATGGCAATTGCCACTACAGGGGAGCAGCAAACATACAGGGTTTGCCTGCGTTTCACCCTTGATTGGCAGGGAGCCCAGCCGCCCAGCATGCACCACTCAAAGCAAGTTTAGCACTTCCCTTATTTGGAAAGAGCAAAAAAAGTCCCAAGCCCCTGGAGGTGGGAGCTGATAACTCACCCTCATAGCATGGACATTTATTTTTCATCTCTTGGAGAAACACTGCTTCTAGACACTCTATTAATCCACTGCATGTAAATCCCAAAGTAAGTCCTGCTTTGTTTAATGGAACTTTCAAGTATGTGCATAAGTTTTTAGCCTTAGTTATCATGTAAGAGATCTTGATTTTCAGCTTTCCATGTGTACAGACAAGCCAGACAGAAATCTTCCTTCATCTCTAAGCTCATGTAATTTTGCAATGGAAAAGGAATATAGGGTGCATGACCAATGATTTGGAATTATGTTCCTAGATCATATAAAGGTTGTACTTAATTACAAACTAATACGTTTTCATTATTTTACCATTCAGTTAGTATGAATGCTTCTTTGGGAAATATAAGAATTTCAAAACTGGGAGAGGGATGGGGGGCATGGTACGAAATGTGTGCTGCATTGAGGCATTCTCAACCTATCTCAGTCTACAGTTGAGAACACTTATTTATCTTTGATACAGAATAAAATGCAAGACTGGATTTTCCTATGAATCTTAACAGTAGTGCAGCTCTTTTTAATACTTTAAATGCTTGAAATTTTAAATTCTTTGAACCTTTTGTACAAATAGGAACTCATGGGATAGTCAGGTAAGGGAGGTAGGCATAAGTCACAGATAACCTCTATCACTTCTTGCACAGCGGTCCTTCTCCTTGCCAGCACAGCAGTACTTCTCCTTGCCAGCAGGTGGCA
This sequence comes from Eublepharis macularius, assembly GCF_028583425.1. NCBI lineage: Eukaryota > Metazoa > Chordata > Lepidosauria > Squamata > Eublepharidae > Eublepharis > Eublepharis macularius. Next base: position 44,838,738 of record NC_072800.1, read on the forward strand.
GTAGAACTAGCAACAGTGTAGGGCAGGGTATCTCTTAATGAACAGTCTGCTTCTCTAGGCAGTGTGTGAAGAAATTTGCAGCCTCAGTCCTATTTGGGCACATCCCCAAATAGAGCAAAGGGACTGCATTGGATGTCCCTAGAATCGGTTCCATGAAAGAAGTTCCGGAAACAGAGTTGAGCCTAGGGAGGCTTGCAGCCACCCTGAGCTGTGCAGCAGTTCCCACCCCCCAATCCTTTCCCAACAAATCAATGGATAAGGGAAACTGGGGAGTCCAGTGCTGCATTCCAGTCCAATGGCTGCACAAGTTGGATATTATATAACTCCTTGCCCCCTCCCTTGGGCCCAGGCAGCACATATGCAATACCCTTTGTTGTAGGGGACATTCCTTGGCAGCATGAGTTAAGTTCACATTTGACCCTCAGGACATGGAAATATTGAGATATGTGTGCATTTAGGTTGTTTGTAATGAATATCTGAAAATAATTCTGTAAATTGTATGTGTAAAAATGTTGGACACAATATAAAATTACAGTTAAATATTCCAAGGAAATGCACTTGTATCTATTTTTTGCTGTTCTTTATTTTTCCATTCTATTACTGACTAGCCTCCAGCAGTAGAAATTATTTGAAGAACTTTATCATTTAAAGGGGTTAATATGTTAGGTAAGGGGAAAAATCAAGACAAACATTTTTATTACTGGACGTGAAGGGGTAGTTCTGATTAAATTACATGATTATTTGAACGGGCTTGAAGACAGAGTGCAGCATTTCTTGCCCTCAACTTTAATGCCTTTAATCAAATAATGACCTTCTGGAAATAGTTAATTTTAAGCATTTGGAAAGATCAATACCACTTTGCCACCCCAAAATGGCCCATATGATGTGAAATTTGATGTATTTAAAGTACCATTTCACCCTTTTAACCTAGTAAATAATTTAAAATGCTTTCAGTAATCTTTTACCACCATTATGTATCTCACTGTTCAAAGTATTATGACTTTTTTCCCAAAAGCAACCTTCCTGCACTATGAAGAGCTTGCAGGTCCAACCCAAAGGTAGTGCTATATTGACAGTAACTTTTCTCAGATATATTGTTGCTTTCTGCATGCTAGTACAGTCATTCAGAAGCTATGAAGGGGCATAAATGTTTTTGGAGCAAAGTTGTCTATATTGAATATTTGACATTATCAATTTTCTTTTAGCCTTTTATGTTAAAGGTGATAGATTAGGTAGTTTGGATTTGAGAAGTCCATTTTATCCAGTTTGGGGAACATTGATATGAAATTACATTTGAGTGCCTTCAGCTTTGTAAATGGGAAAAATTACCCTCTATTAGCATGTTTGTGGGCAGATTAAAAACTGTCTTCATTAGCATAAGGAACACTTACTGATTCTTTATAAAACTAGAAAATTATTTGCTGAATGATAAATTGCCAGCTTTACAGTTAGTTGTTGTTGACAATGAGCTCATTCAAAATGCGTACTGCAGTTTAGTCTACAACAAGACTGAATTCTTTTTTTACTCAGAACTACTGTTTAATGGATTATGTACTTAAATCCTGTTCATACTGAATATGAAATGTAATTCATGCTTTTCACAAAACATTTGTATCAAATACCTTCTTATTTAGGCTTGATTTCTTTTAATACTGTATTTTTATTATACCATATGCCCCAGAAATTGTAACAAAATACTCCAGCACATAATTTTGGAAAGAAAAAAATTTGCAGAATATTAACATGAGACACTACAAATTAATCCTTTGATCTCCGAATTTAGAAATTATAGTTCTTAACATTTCAAAGTTGAACAGTTTAAGGATGCTATGCATGTGAATAAAAATCAGTAGCATTTTCAAGAAGTATGTATTTGTGGCTAGTTGTACCAGAATAGGGTTGGAGTATCAAGCCTCAGATTTATTCCCACGATTTCTGTTATAGTGAACGATGCATGTGCAGAGTTCCTTAGCTGGATCAGGACAAATGGGAATTTTGCGGTTGACTTTAATTGGATGGGGTATTACACTCAAGTTCATTCTGTTTAACATAGTTATAGAGAATTACTTAGCTATAAAAGTCTGAAAGGGAAATCCCTTTCATTTTTATTTACCTTTTCATTAAACGTTTGAAATTGTTCACTGCCTTATGGATCCTGAGTTGGGTGGAAAGGCAACATAGAAATGTTTTAAATAAATAAATTGACATCCAATTTTCAAAGCAAAATAAAAATCAGCTTATCCACCCAAGGTGTAGGTGCAAATCATTTCCTTAAACTATCTGAGATCGGTGATGGAAAAGCACCGTACTGTGAAATGTATCAAAAAGTGTACTTTTAGATTTGGTCATTCTTTAAAATGAGCATATAATTAAATTATAATTTTTAAACTACTGAGTTTTGAATAGTGAATATTTTGGAAGTTACCCTTCTCTCACTTTTTTAAAAAAAAATGCTGTTTCTTTAATAAAATTCCTAACAGAAACTCAGCTCCAGTAAACTTACTTAACTGACTCGGATTTAGCATCTTTTTCACCCATTTTCTTGCTTACTGTAGCAAGACTGTTGCATATGTCACTCAGCTACTATAAAGTGCATAGCAGTGTTTCCTTTGTGGCAGATGGATTTAAAACTTGACTTCTCAATAAATGTAGGTTTACAATACATAACTTTACAGGATTTGTGTTGTATATAACAGGTTTGAACATATTATCTCAGAATTCATCTGCATGGCATTTTCAGCTTATCCTAGGGCCCATGCCAGTACCTTAAGTAATAGGGAGAGGGTGTAGCGATTGATAGCAGCTAAAGGCGTGATTTTGAATAGAAACAAAGACTTTAGAACAGAAGGTGTCAAATTAAACTTTGTCAGTTTGGAAAGTAGTAACATCCTGAAAGTTCATCTAACATATTTACATGTGACTAATGTTTATATTTTGCCTTGTTCCTGCTTTATATGCAGTGCAATGTTGCTTGGCAGATTTGCTGCACTGAAAGTTTAGGGTGCTCCTAATATTATTTTTGTTTTTACTCTTTCCTAAGTATATACAAGGCCTAAGGCTCTTCTTTCATATGGGCTCAAAAATCCTAGATAATTTCTGGCCCATTTTAATACGGATTTTTCTCTCCCTTGATATTTTTTCAATAACTATGTGGGTAGCCTTTGATGACAGAGAGAGAGAGAGATGAATTTCAGCTTTTGCTCTTGGTTATACTAGCCCGTATAAGTAAGAGAAGCCACAAAAGAATCTCCCTTCTATAACAAATAGAATTAAACCCTAAATTGAGCCCTAAATTAAAGTGATTTTTTTTTTCAGAAAGGGGCATATGAGAGAGGGTTTTTTTCTTCATTCTCAGTTTTGTTACACAAAGTACTGTTTGAAATAGGAATTTTGTATGAGAGCGCTTTGGTTTCCTATCTACAATCTTTGGGGGAGCATTTTTTCTCTGTCAACCAACTGAAATTCAGGCTTAATAACCATAAGCTTAGCCATATAAATACATTTTAATAGTTTTAAATTAAATTATTTTAAAATGTAAAAAATTCCATGTTGCTGTGCATTCTTTCTGGCATTTCCAAACATCTCTTATTTTAAAATATAAACAACTGAAAAGAGAAACTTTCTTTTTTATTTTAAATTAAAATACAGCATTCCATTTAAAAACTATCAGTCCAGTACTTTAATTCTAAAATTTGTTCAACCCATCTGCTTTGAATCTTTCAGAATTACTGAACTATCCTTGAGAAGCTCACAGAGTATAGTTAGACTTCCAGTTCATCACACTATTTGGAGAGGGGTGTGGTGAGAAATTAGAAGTATTATTGCAGGGCAGAGGTTAATAGCAAACTACTGGAAATGTTTTATTAGTCATGGGTAATTAATAAAGATATGTCTAAGCTCAGAATACAGAAGTGACAGCAAAACCAAAATACTTGCTACTACATGAGTCAGGGCTTATTTTTCTTCTACAATGTTGTGTTAAACCCAACTTAATCACGATTAAGGAATTATTATTATATTTTTTCCAAGCCAGTCTGTGTTCATCATTGTTGCTTTCTAAAGTACTGTCAAGATTTAGACTAAGTTTTCCCAATGAAGTGCCCATGGGCACCATGGTGCCCGCCAGCACTTTCCTTGGCACTTGCTGAGCTTTTGAGAAAGTGGGTAGTGCCATTTAAGGCAGGGCTTCTCTCATTCAAATGAAAGGTTTTTCCACTGAAAGATGAGGAGGACTGATAAGCAACTGTGGACTTTTCTTAGTCAGTGTGTTCCTCCTTCAAGGTTTCCTTCACCTAGGAGGTGTGAGTAGGGAGATATTCCATTTGGCTCCACCTCTAGAGTCAGCCATTTTGAGTTTGGCTCTGCCTCCTGTGGCAGCCATTTTGGGGAGGTGCTCATCACCTCTTGTCAAAATTTCAGGTCCCCACAGCTTCAAAAGGATCCCTGATTTAGACCAAAAATATTTTCAGGGAAGGATAATCTTGAAATTAGCTGTTCTGCTTTTCATAAATACTGTCTCAACACTATTTGATCAGTCCAGATGAGCCTAATCACACACTTCTTGCCCAGTGTAGATCCATAAATCTTGAACTTGTTTTCTTGACTATTTCTTCCACAAGCTCTATAGCTTAATTACCCTACAGAAATAGCATTCTGGGAGATGTGTATGGTCTTCCTGGTGTTTACAGTAGCCACTTGTGTTGCTTACACATACATTCTGTTAATGTGCATTACACGGCACAGGGAAATACGGTTCTGTTGAGCTGAATGAGACAGCCTCACATGTGACTAATATGCCCACATTCAACTAAACTCCCAAGGTCATTGGGTTATGGGGGAGGGAGCAATAAGTTTAAAAACCACATTTTTTTCCTAAATTATTTTTGGTGTTTTTTTAAATCAGCCTTCAACTGATTTCCACAAAAATCAAATTGAAAAATAAATCAAATTGAAAAATGGAAGAACAATTACTGTAGCTAGATTCCAAAGAATTACACAACTGAATACATCTGAAAAGATGTATTTGTGTTCATATTATGTTCATATTTCTTCCATAACAGACAGCAAAGTGCTTTTCAAACTGAGAACACTTTCCTAAAGTGCAGAAAGAAGACACTGGTGTAATCCAATGAAAGTTCCTGAACTTTTTATGAAGTTAAGTTCCTGTAAAATCAATGAGCTTTCAAGTCCAATTTATTGATGACATGGTGTTTTTTTTGTGTGTGTGTGTGTGTGTGTGTGTGTGTGTGTGTGTGTGTGTGTGTGTGTGTGTGTGTGTGTGTGTGTGTGTGTGTGTGTGTGTGTGTGTGTGTGTTTAACAATTAACAATCCCACTGGGTCTGCCTTAAACCCTTGGTCATGTGTGAAGTGGCTTTTTGTATCCCACCTGGTGTGGTGCGATGTGATATATGCGTGTTTGTGTGTGTACGTGTGTGAAGACAGAAAAGGAGCATACTTTACCCAGGTTATCTGCTGTCACTAGTGAAATTATTATTTAAAGTATTTCTCAAAACACTTTTCTTTCCTACTGAGTACATGTCAAGTTCAAAGCATCTATTATTTTTACCAGTCAAAACAGTTAAACTTGTTCTTCCAGGTAGCTAACATTGGGGATCTAAAAAGCCAGATCTCAGATACAAAGATTTTGTGCTATTGCCATGGACTTACCTCTGACCTCTCCCCCTGGCCAGTTCTTATCCCATTCAGCATTTTTAAACTACTAAACTGACAGCTCAAAGTGTGTGCATAGAGCATTTTTTTCTCTATTCTTTGTCATTTTCCCAGACTACGAAATGTAGGAATTGAGATATGTCACTTCCAGAAAACTTCATCTAGTAGACTTGTGGTTTCTTTGAACATACTTACCTTCCAATGAATTGTTTCACAACTCTTTTTCTTTAGAAAATTGTTTGAACAAAACATTTTAAAGCACTATTACACAGGAAGGTTTCAAATTATGATTCAGTTGTTTGCCAAATTTCTTCCCCCCCCCTAATCTTTAAATAAATGGTTTGTGTTATTAATCATAAAAGAGAATTGTCAGTTGTGTATTTACTTTTATTTCTTTCCATGTGTTCATTTTTCTGTAAATGCTATTCTCTAGATCCCTTTGTCCTGTTTCTTTAAAACCAATACTAAAAAATTCAAATAATGCCACAGATATCATTTAAGATGGCATGTAGGCAATTGCTAAACCGTTGAGGGGGGGGGGGAGAAATCTGTGCATCTATTTTAGAAGCAAATTAGCATTTGCTACAGTTCTCCTGGGACAATCTTTTGGCATACTTTCAAGCCTGTTTTTCCCTAGAACATGCTTGGGTTAGAGCAGGTGCTTTTATAGACAGTTTGCATGCACTGTGATACGGAGATGATGAAGAGTGTGGTCTTGTTCATATCATGTATAAAATCATGATTTAGATTTCCAAGCCTATTTTAGAATTAAAAGTAACTGAGCACGTGGAATGAAAGATGATACCCTACTTAGAGATGTCTATTCAAAGGATTATTTCCTTTCAAAGGGGCATTAGAGAACTTTTGTATCATATGATTTCTGTAAGCCTGCTTCATAGTCAAGGTAGATATTGGAAACACTCTGTAACAAAAACTGGAAACAAGATATAATAAAAAAGCTACCAAAATATGTCTTTTATGCCCTCAGATGGATATGGGCTTAAATAAACGAAAAGCAGCAACAGACAGACAATAGAAGGGTGAGATAAAACAGAATGCTTTCTTATATACTTGAGATATGTGGTACATTGCTATCTTCCCTGGTTTCTGTGTCTGTTAAATATATAACTGCTCTGTGAAACTAGGATATTATTCCAAAAGTTGGCTGTCTCTTGTGGGATTTGTTTGACAGTGCCCTTGATGTCCTGGATAGATTTTGTAGAGAAATGTCTAAATTGCAAAAGAGTGAAATGCTATAAGAGGAGTAAGCTTTGTCTTAATTTTTGTCTGTTTTATTGCCAAGGAAGCATTTTTGAGAGGACTGTTTTCCTGTTAAGATGATCTAATATTTTGATGGTACTGTCTTAAGGGATGGCTCTGTGAACTCTTACGTTGGAAAGAAGATCCTTCACCTGAGAACAGAACCCTGTGGGAAAATCTGTCAATGATCCGGAGGTTCCTCAGTCTTCCTCAGCCTGAACGAGATGCCATTTACGAACAAGAAAGCAATGCAGTTCATCACCATGGCGACCGGCCTTCCCACATTATCCACGTTCCAGCAGAACAGATTCAGGTTGGTTTACCTTGGCCAATTCAGTAGAGGTCTAAGTTAAACAAATCAAAATCATTTTACTTCCTGCGAAATAAATCATTTCTTTTATTTCTGCTGCATTAAATGAAAGTGTCCTAATACAAATAAGATTATTTTGGAATTAAAAAGTGATGTTTTGGACAATAGGGGCAAGTGCATGCAGCATACCAGAATTAATTTTAGAGTTTCCCTATCAGCTACTCCCCTGTACTTAATTCCCAAAATTATGTTTAAAATTGGTTTGGGGGGGATGATGCAAGAGTTACTGAAGTAAATTTGCAGTGTACATGTGTGTGCTTGAAGCATTTTTCCTTTTCAGCAGCTCTTGCACCACCAATTGAGGGAAATGCTTGATATGGATGCTTTAAAAAGAACTCTGAGTTGCATGCATCCCTCTCACTCATGGCCATAGTTTATAAATGGGAAGGACTTAGATATTTAGGTGCCATAATTATTTTTTAAGAACAGCAGATGGCCTGTAACAGTGTTTCATCTATAATAAATAGTGGGAGAGGTTCCAGCTCCAAATTCCTCATTCCACTTATCCCGGTTTGAGAGTTGGGATGAGTCAATGTCTGTTTGTTTTTCCTTCAGAGCCCCTCTCCCACCACCCTTGGGAAAGGAGAGCATAGAGGCGCTTTCTTACCTGGCCTGCTGACCACTGGACCTTGGCTGGGTGCTGCTCCCCAGGTGAGCTGGCACGAGTTAACGTGTCAGGGAGAGTCATGGAGGGTTTTCAAAACTTGATCCCATTGCATCCTATCATATAAGTGAAGAACAGGGACTTTTGCCTCTCTGAAAATGGAGAAGACCTTTTAACTCGTTTGTACTGTAGGCCCTGGGATGGCCATTAACTTTCCCTTTCTTCTGCAAGAATAGGTAGTCCCCTGACGGTCCTCAGACTCTGAATGACTTCTATTATTATTAAGGAACTATATACAAAGCCAAGATAATAGAGTTTTCCAGCAGCCCAAAACTGCACCTACTGTGTACTAAAGATAAAACAAATGGAACAAAACAATCCCTTAGGATATTGGCTGTCTGAAATTTTGAACACTGAGAAACAGACTGTCTGTGCTAAGAAATGTAACCATATTTGCTTAAGAAAGCACGTTTTAATAAATTTGCTATGTATAAGTACAAAAGGAAAATCTTATAGAATCATGCTGTTGCGCTGTTTTCTCAGGTGGGTTTGCCTTACTATGAGAAACTACTTTATTTATCTTGTAGATAATACTCATAACTTCAGTCCTAAATAACATGTAGCTCTCATTCAAATCAACAGGGCTTATTCTGAGTAAGCATGATTAGGGTTTGGCTATACCTAAGTGGTAACAGCATTGAAGAACAAGGAAGCACAAGATTCTATTTTAATATGTGCATTAATTTCTATAGCATATTCTCCAGTCATTGGGCTGAATTCTATGCACTGTTAGCCTAAGAGGCTGGCATATGCAAATTCTTCCAGTCTTCTCCTTAGCCCACCTGTGAGACTTGAGAAGACTGTGCCAAAGGGCCCACATGGATGAAAATCCATTTGATATAGCACTGAAGAAAGGAAGGGGGGGCCAGACAGCACCTCCAATCTGTTCCTCCAGTGGACTCCACTGACAGAGGCAGAGGAGGTGATTTCACTCACTTTCCCCTCCTCATTGTAGTTCCTGGCTTTGCATTCTCATGGGTCTCCCAACTCTTGACATTGCATTTGCAAAGGTCACAGGTAGTTGGGAAAAGGGGAAGGTGATAAAAATCTACTTTTATGCTTGTGTTGCATGGAATTCATCACAGTAGCTTCTACGGCAGCTTGATCTGTATAGATAATAATGGTGTTTGAAGAATGTGTGCATATTCCAAGGCTGTAACTGCATAGTGTGTGTATAGTACATATATAGTGTGTGCAAAGTCACCAAGTAACTCTACTGATGTTAAATGCAGTCCTGAATCCTAGCAGAATTCTATTCAAATCAGTAAGTTCAACTGTATGAGTAATTAAAATATTCTCTGAAGCAGGAAAAATTCATACTCTCATTTAAATTGTACCATATAACCGTAAATAAAGAAATGAATTGCACCATATGATAAATCCAAAATTTTAAAAATCAGTGCTGTGGGTCTTTGTAGAAGAAAATAATCTAGAAATAAAACAATAGTACATACATTGCCTTATGATTTAAATTTCATCTCATAACAAGTGGCCAGGGAAAGGAAGTGTCCCTTATTTTTAAAACTGTTCCACAATATCCTGTCTCATTTTTTCCCTTATCATGATATATATGGATGACCCACATTTTTGCTGTTATTTTCTCATAACTGAATGCAGAGGGCACTTTCAGTTGTATAAGGGATTGCCTGCAGTTTCTATGGATTCTCCCATGTGGTACATCCTCCCTGGCTCTATGCATTTCCTGACAATCCCCCAGACATGACAGCACTTTTTTATAGAAGGCAAGAGACTGCAGTGGGAAGTGGGGAGGCAGGAAAAGCCCACCTTCAATGTGCAGAACTCAGCTCATGGTTCTCCAGCTCCCACTACTTGTCTCACTTCTAGCTTTGTTGGATTTTTGCAATTATTGACAATCAATTCATTACATTTTTAGAAAGCCTAGCTGTTCATAGCCTAGCTGTTCTACTTGTCATAGAACTGCTTCTTTGAATTCTGTCCCCTTTCACTTTATCCTCAGTAACAACCAAATAATTCTTCAAAAAATATTAAGGATTGGTAAGTATGCAATTTACAGAAAAAGGCAATAGAATCCAAGCAAGTTAGGCAATAATTCCAAGATTGCTGTACATTTGGTTATTTCTTTCCTCCTGTTTTCAGTCTGTGTTTAGTTAGGATAATATCACTCACCCTCTTTAGAATAGTGAGAATTTGGCTATATCCTATTTTGTATTCCAACCCCCCCCCCCTTTTTGTATGCATATACAAAAGGTTTCACCTTAAAACTTCAGAGTCTGTTTAATAGTACGCCTGATGCAGACATAACACTAACTACAGAGCACCCCATTGGACTTTCATGTTCCTCTGCAGCCCTTTTTCTCCTCTCTCATTCGCTTTTCAGACCTACGTATGCACAAGTTCATACATTCAGTGGTGCTGCAGTAGTGTGATGGAATAGGACGAACCCTAACTTTCCTCCATGCAGATATTCTCCTAAATTGAGCAGTACAAGTGGATACCCAATTATGCAGAGGCCAAGGCTATGAAATTCTCCTTCTCCTCCTCCTCCTTTTAAGGAGAAATCTTGGTTTGGTTGCATGCTCCTGTGGAAAACCAGATCATGCTGGAGGCTGTCTCCATTCTGAAGAGGAGGGGCTCGTGCTGCCCTTCCACAGCACTATCTTAGTGCCCCTGCCCAGTAAATTTTATGAACCAGGCTACTCTGTATCACTACATGTGTACCAATTTTAGTGCTAGTGTCAGTTACCTGGATACCAGAAGTTGGAATTCCGGTTAGGACAATTTTGTGAAATGTGCTTTGAGACAACAAAACACTTGGTACAAATAACAATAACTCCGTTAGCTCTGCAAAGGGACTAAAGAAGAGAATCCACATGCAAGAGGGCAGTAAGCTTGCAATACTATAGGGCATTCTGTATTTTTTTCATCATGATGAGAAAATCAAGCAGTGTTACATCTGTTTTAGGACAGTTACTCTCTATATAAACTTACTTTAAACATTTTAGCAGGTTGTATTTATCTAAAAACCAGGATTTTCTCAGATTTGTATGCAACAAAATAATCAATATGATTTTTCTTGCTTGTCAGCAGCAGCAGCAACAGCAGCAGCAACAACAGCAGCAGCAGCAGCAGCCACCACCACCACCAGGTCCTAGATTACCCCCAAGGCAGCCAACAGTAGCATCACCAGCTGAATCAGAGGAGGAAAATCGTCAGAAGACCCGTCCACGAACAAAAATTTCTGTAGAAGCCCTGGGCATTCTACAGAGTTTTATACAAGATGTAGGCCTATATCCAGATGAAGAAGCAATCCAGACTCTTTCCGCTCAACTTGACCTACCCAAGTATACTATTATCAAGTTTTTTCAGAACCAGCGATATTATGTTAAGCACCATGGAAAGCTGAAAGACAACTCAGGCTTGGAGGTAGATGTTGCAGAATATAAAGAAGAAGAGCTGCTTCAGGATTTGGAAGAGAGTGTCCAAGACAAAAATACGAACACAATTTTTTCAGTTAAATTAGAAGAAGAGTTATCAGTAGAAGGGAACACTGACATTAATACTGAATTGAAAGACTGATCAAAAAAGTATTCAACAGTGTCACTGCTATTTCCTAATGAAATGAAAATTCCATCCTGTGTTCTGTCGGCAACCTCCTTATTCATTGTTTGGCCAATGAATCTTCCAAAACTTGCACAAAAGTTGAGAAAATTAAAGGATAATGCAGACTGCACTAGATATTTTACAAACTGCTTCAGAGCTACTGATGAAGCATTGAGGATTGTTTCATTGTTAATTTGTGTTCACGGGGTACACTGAGATGTATCCCAAAAGCATGAGATCAGTGGATTTTTTTTTTAAATTCTAGAGCTTTCAGACAAGCATTACTTTTGAGATTTATTGTTTTTGTTTTAGGTTTCTTTTCTCAGTTTTTACTGTAACACTCCACACTTGATATTTGAAAGCTCACATTTATTTAAATAAAAGAAAAAGAAGAGTTTGTTACTCTTGCTCTATTGTATGTTACAAAAGAACTATAGACTGTGGGATGCAGTTTAAAGTTAACATATGCCAACAAATGCCTTGTATTATATGGCACTGCCGTAACTCAGATTTGTTTTCTTTTCAGAAAAAAAGAGGTCACTGTATCTTTTTCATTATCATTCTCATTGTTACATGATTTTTTGAAAACAAAATGTGAAACACGGTTTATCCCATTATTTATTTGTAGATCCTACAGCATCATGTTGTAATTAATTTTTAGAAGTTTCCGTTAAATGTAATATTGCTTCTATTGTTACCATATTGATTTTTTTTCTATTTATAAATGTATTTTGATGGGCAGTAAAACAAAGTGTCTTAAAAGTTTTAAATAGAGAAAATGTGCTTTACACAGTTGCCTATAAAAAGTGCTCTATGTTATCCAAGCAATTCATACTATAAGCTTCACTCTTATTGTTGTATGCAATTTTTACTATCATGCAAATAAGCTTAGGTAAATAAAACTAATAGATCACCTTAGAAACTTATGCAATTAATGTGAAAATAATTGATGTTTGCAATGTGTCTTCCTTTGGTTTACAATCAATTTTAAAGCTACAGCTGTATAAATTTTCTGTATAAAGGTGTATTTCTTTTTTATGAGTTTATTGCTATGAAAACACCAGTTATTTTGTTACAGCTGGCTGTTTTTATAAGTGTATCACAATTTTCTTTATGCAGAAATGTTCTGACTAGGAGTGGTTATTGACTGTAACTACACAATTAAAATTGTTTGTATGGTATGATATGACCGGGTTGGTCTGCTTTTCTGTCTCTTTTGGAGGGATAGCACTCTAAATGTATGTCATACCTTTCACTCATTGCTGTGAAGGATTCTTTCTCACACACATATTTCTTTTTTAAAGACCTCAAACTAGAAATCTGACAGATACTTCTAAAGGAAACCCAGTTTTACTGTGAAAATCATAACCTGTCTCGTCTTGGTTTTAAAAGTTGCCTGCCCAACAGAGATAGCAGGATATTATTGAGTCAAAAGGCTATCAGGCAAAAACATATTTACAGTTCCTGGCAGTAATGCACTTATAATGGATGCAGCTGGTTTTGTTTTACAGTATTTGAATTTATGATAACACTGTTCCTTATACTAATGTATACACATTTTAAAAAACCATTAATAGTCACAAAGTAAATAGGAAAGACGTGAAATCCCCTTACTAAGCAAGATTATTTTTAATGAACATTAATAAGGATGTTGATAAAGCAGTAATAATTACAGGGTTTGGGTTTCATATGGACTTCATGTCTAGGCTTGTAAGAGCTGAAGTGGGGGATGCAAAAGAAAATGCTAAACAATACTATATTGTCTCTTTTCTCAAAATAAAACAAAATTGAGGACCCTTGTGAATTCCATTTAAATTATCCCATTGAAGAATTACTGTAGCCACTAAGCTTTATATTATTTTAGGAAGAATTTTTATTTATTTATTGCACAAATTTTCATAATCTGTTACAAAATGATATATTGAGTTTTGTTTGGCAGAACAATCCAGTATACATTATGGTCCTACACTTGGATTTTCTTTTGGGAAAAAAAAAAGAAAATTTATGTTATTCAACAGTGCAATATAGTTTGTATATTTGCAAATTCATACATTTGGGTTATTTGAAGAGGCAGAAGTCCCACTTTTTCCTTTGCTCACTGGCATTTTTTTTATAACTTGTGTGCCAAGATAAAACCAGTTTGTATAAAAAGTATTACATGCTAAATACTGATGGAAGCCACAGATATTATTGTTGAAATCAGTGTGCTTGTGCTGCCTGTATTTGTGTTGCAGCACAGTGTTTGGTGTTTATGTGATAGAGTGACCATTTGGAAAGGAGGTCACCTTTGGGGTGGGAGGTCACAAACCAAATTAATTTAGCTTGTTAACAATGGGCCAGAAGGGAGCTACAAGAAAAGAAAAAGTTGGTTTTGCACAGCAGTAAGGTAGAGATATCCAGTAAGTGGAGATTTGTGAACAAGAATTAGGTTAAAAGAACTGTCAACAGGTAATGTTGCCTATGGTATGAATAAATGTTTTCTCCTTGGGAAAAGTTGCTGCATGATTGCCTGCATCAAATTCCTTTGGGCTTCAGCCTGTCTCTCAAAAGCCAGTGCCTAGTCTCTGTACCAACACAGAAGCAGAAAACGCAGACTGCAGACCAACGAGGTAGGGGTTTCTGCATATTCAGTGGCCTCCCCAAGTTAGCTGGAAACGTTTGAGTTTGTAAATTTAAAACAAAGCAACAACCTTCAGCTTGGTAAGGAATGAGCATGTACTAGGAGGCACAGAATGTTGAGACCAGCTAAAAGTTTGTGGGGGAGGGCGGGAGGGGGGAGATGGTGAAACTGGCCTACTCCAGCTCCTAACATACAGATGAAGATTTTCCAGTCAGTTCTGCTCTCCAGAATCTCTTGCAGGCCTCCAGCTTGACACAACTAGTGAGCAGTTACTTTTCACCAGCATTTGTTTGTGGTGCTGCACAGCTACCAATCTTGCTCTACATTAATTCAACTACAGCAACAGAGCTATGTTAGACCCAATTGAAATGTGATGTTAGCAGGCAAAAAGAATGTAACCGTGAAGTGGTTCACACACTTGGTATCCTGTTTTACTGCTACACATGCAAAACCACACAGAGTCATAATTAAATCTGGCCTTAGTCCTTGAGTGCTGAGAAAATGTATCGGGTACATGAAGTAAACCATTTTCCTGTATATTTAATAAATGTACATATAGTGACATTAACTGGAGACTATGAAAGTTGAAGCCTTCAAAAATAGGAAAAGGTAGCCTTTGAGGTGCTGCTGGGTCACACTTCTTTTTCTAGTACATATGATTCATCATTACATACTTTCACAAGTTCAACTTTTCTGCCAACTAAGTGACACCAATATGTCTCCTTGGTTCAAAATTTTGACAGTCCCCAAGATGGATAAATAACAGAATGGAGACTGAGTCTTAATGTTATGCGAGGCAAGACTACTATGGTTGTGTGTAACTCCATTTATCTTGTCCTAAATAGTTCACACAACATACTATGTCCTTGTTTTTACAGAGCCAACCTAGAACAATAGGATTTGTTACATCATAATCTTACTTACCTTGACACAAGGCAAGAATGTATTTTCATTTTTGGCCCTAGGTAGTGAGTGACTTCAGAACAGTCTTATTGGAAACATTTTGTGAGCTAAATCCTATGGCCAGGATCCAAAGTACTACTTTATGCTCCCTCAAGGACTTGGGAATGCACAGTGGGATTTTTTTTAACAGAAGACCCATAGGCTATATCAAAAATTGTAAAAAAAAAAAAAAACCCTCCTTTGTTTCAAAAGTATATAACATGGGAGACATCTGGTTTAGAAACTTCAAATTAGCATCCTTTCAAGCACATAGAACTAATTGCACGGTTCTCTGGAGCTGGACTGTGCTTCTAAAACTGATGTGCGACTATCCTGATCGTATTTAGAAATAGTTTCAGCTAGACATGCTACAAAGTAAAACCACCGGGCCCCCTCGCGGGGTGGGCGGGACAGACAGACAGACAGACAGACAGACAGACAGACAGACAGACAGACAGACAGATAGATAGATAGATAGATAGATAGATAGATCTTGAACCTATTAAACTATTTTTAAACTCTGGCAAAGAAAATTCTGACAAGGAAGGCAATAAGGTAGAAATAATGTGATGGCATGTACTATTCAAAGTTTGTTACACCTCAAAAACTAGCTAATAAACAATGAGCAAGATTTCCAAATCATTTCTGTTTCTAGGGTTGCCAGCCTCCAGGTAGTGGCTGGAGATCTCCCAGAATTACAACTGGTCTCCAGGCCACAGAGATCAGTTCACCTGGAGAAAATGGCTACTTTTGGGGGTGGACTCTATGGAATTATGCCATGCCAAGGTCCTTTCCCTCTCCAAACCCCACTTTCTCCAGGTTTTTCCAGGTTTCACCCCTCAGATCTTCAGGAATTTTCCGTCTTGGAGCTGGCAACCCTATCTGTTTCCTCCCCTCTTAATTCTACATGTGCCTCCAGCTTCACACTATTAACGAGCAATGACGTTCAGTAGAGCAAAGCATTTTTTTGGTAAACACACCTGACAATTCACTGATGAATGCAACTAGAGTTGTAGTAGAACTGTCTTAGATCCTAGTTAAACACTATGCTGCCAGGCAAAAAGAACTTTACCATGCAGTCTTGCTTGCATCTGGTGTTATGATGTTCCCACATCCTTAAACAGCAAGAATGGCACCAGAGGCATTTTTAAAATTGACTTCAGTTCTTATGCTCTTCAAATATACTTAAATGCTTATGTTTTGAGGCTTTTGTTCTCTTGGTTTTACCCAAACACTAAAGTATACTTTCTTTTAGTATTCTCTTTCTCTTTTAGAGTTAGGAATGCCAGTGCCCACTTTCTAGTACCCCAATCCTCTTCTTTCCAAGCACCAGGGCTTTCCTTCAGTTGTTAACCAAATCTGAAGGTCTCCACAGGCCGTTTCCAACCTCACCCAACCAGGGCTTTCTTCATTCTGTTTGAGTGGGTAGGGAAAATCTCCTCTCCTTAGAAGATCTATCCCTTTTCTTTGGCCCAACTGGGAGTCTGCACCTGCTTCCCAGACTTCCTTGCCAACTTTTTCCCAGTTCTCCTGTTGATGTTAAAACTGCGTTCGCCCAACTCTTCACTCTACATTTCTCTCAGCTAAGAATGAAAACAGACTCTCCTCTTTCCAGCTCATGCTATCCAATCAGATGCCTTGGAGTAACCTGTCAGTCAAAGCTCTCTGATTCTGTGAAGGATTAACCCTTAACAATCCTGCAGCTGTGTGTACAGCACTTCCAGGCTTTTTAAATAATGCAGTCTGTCACAGGTGTCTTCTTTAAACTGGACTGCTACACATGCAATTTATAATGCCAATGCGAGCTTGGCCAAGACCTGTTACTTAGTTCATCTTTAAGGTGCCACAATGCTGCTTCTGTTTTTGCTGCAATAGACTTATGTGACAACACTTCTAACTTTTCCGGTGCTTTGCCTACAGAATGCTTTAAGTGAACACGCTATCTTCTGGGAAACCTAGATGAGAAAGGATGCCAGCTGGAGAACTAGGCCTCACAGAGGAGACAGAGTGGTGGAATGGCCCCACTGACCCACAAGCATGGAACCGTTCAGGACTTTAAGGAGTATAGGTACCTATCGACTGTCCCAAGTCTCTGCCTGCTTTCCTGACTCACCCGACCCTTGGAGGGGCTTACTCTTTCTCGCTTCTCCTTCTGAAGGCTGCCACCAACTAGCTGTTTTAGGAGTTACCCACCAAGAGGGGCAGTGCTTCCCTTCTCACATTGCCATTCTAAGGCACTGGCAAGGTCCTGCATTTCCCAATACCCAATGACTGGTTACTGCAGCAATGGCTTACCACAATTATGCACTCCAAGAGAAACAGAGAGTTAGCAACTGACCACCTCCCTTACACTGGCTCCCATTGTGTGTGTGTGCTGTCAAGTTGCTTCTGACTTACGGCGATGCTATGAATGAAAGATCTCCAAAACATTGTTAACAGCCTTGCTCAGATCTTGCAAATGGGTGGACATTGAGTCCAGTGAGTGGAGTGGATTATTTATTGAGTCAAGCCATCTCATTGGGGATATTTTCCTACTGCCTTCCCTAGCATTATTGTCTTTTCCAGTGAGTCTTGTCTTCTCATGATCTGACCAAAGCCTCAGCTTTGGCATTTTAGCTTCTAGGGAGAGTTCAGGCTCGATTTGATCTAGAACTCCCTGATTTGTTTTTTTGGCCATCCATGGTATCCCCAAATCTCTCCTCCAGCACCACATTTCAAATGAATCAACTTTCTTCCTGTTAGCTTTCTTCACTGTCCAGCTTTCACATCCATGCCGAGTAATGGGGAAAATCATAGTTTGGATTATCTTAATCTTGGTCCCCAGCAACACATCTTTATCCTTAAAGATCTTTTCTAGTTCCTTCATAGCTGTTCTTCCAAGCCTCAATATTCTTCTGATTTCTTGGTTTCAACCTCCCTTTTGGTTGATGATTGAGCCAAGGAATAGAAGATCTTTACCCATTTCAATTTCTTCATTGTCAGCCTTATTATCATTACTTTTGCCTTTCTGATGTTCAGCTGTAATCCATCTTTGGCACCTTCTCCTTTAACCTTCATCAGTAGTTATTTCAAGTCTTTGCTGTTTTCTGCCAGTAATGTGGTGTCATCTGTATATCTCAAATCGTTAATGTTCCTTCCACCAGTTTTCACTCCAGCTTCTTCTAAATCTAATCCAGCTTTCCTTATGATATGATCTGCACAGACTTTGAACAGATAGGGTGATAAAATACATTTCTGTCTGACACCTTTACCATTATGTTCCCCATACTCTCTCCTAACAGTAGCCTCCTGTCCAGAGTACAGGGTGTGCATCAAAACAGAGCTCTTCATGATCCACACAGTCAAAAGCTTTGCTGTAATCTATACAACGCAGACTGATTTTCTTCTAAAATTCCCTGGTATGCTTCATTAGCCAATAGAAATTTGCAATGTGATCTCTAGCACCGCTTCCTTTTCTGAATCTAGTTCAACATCTGGCATTTCTTATTCCATATATGGTAAGAGTCTTTGTTGTAGAATTTTGACCATCGCTTCGCTTGTGTGGTGAATTAATGCAATGGTCTGATAGTTGCTCTTTGGCATCCCCTTTTTTTGAAATTGGAATGTAGATAGAGCATTTCCAGTTTGTGGACCATTGTTTTGTTGTCCATATTTGTTGATATATTCTTGTTAAGCTTTTGATGGACTTAGTTTCTGTAGCTTGAAAGAGCTGTATTGATATTCCATCTACTTCTCGTCATATGTTTCTCCCAAAATCTTCTCCTAAGTTTTCAGATTAGTTGTTTCATGTTCTGTGGATTTCCACATGGGAAATATGTATGCACAGGTCAGCTGTGGATGTTCCAAAGCTCCTAGAAGCATAAGATGCTCACCTGTCCTTTTTGTGTGATCCCCACCACCACCAGCATGCCTATAAAATGGCAAGCAAGCAGCTCCCTCAGTTCTTCTTTTGTCACTGCTGAAGAAGGACCTTTGTTTCTTCTCTCTTCGGATCTAGGATGCCTCTTCTATGTGAGCTGCTACCTTTGGTTCAATGGCGTCAAAGGTACTACTTAAAAAATGTTCCCACTGAGGGACCAAGATGGCCCAATCCAATGTCCATGATGAATGTTATTTAGGACAAGGCACACAACATCATGAGGTACTTCATATGCAAGCAATTCATACAGAAGAATGCCACAAAAGGGTGTCTCGGTTTAAGGCTGCATTATGGGAATTGGCCTTTAAAGGTTCCATCCCATTGTATCCAGCAGTTATCAACAAGGAACCAGAGTGCCCTGAATGTGCCTCTATTCCACTAGTGGGCCCAGTGCATGAGTCTGGTTCCAAAGACATCTCAGTTCCATCAGTGTCATTCTTGGTTCCACCCAAGAGCTCAGCAGGGCCGCCTGCAAAGAAAGCAAAAACAAAGATGAAGCATCTTGTGAAGGCTCAATCTCTCTCTGTAGGCCCAGTCCTCAGAAAGAAAAAGCCTTCTTCCTCCTCAGCTCCTGCTCCCCCTTTGGATCCAACACCAGTTTCTAGAATACCTTTTCCTACTCTGAGACATCAGTTGCCTCCAGCACCATCACTTTCTGAAGGTGAGATCCTCAAACTCGCAGAGATGTCAACAGCTATTTCTCCAATGCGTCTATCTCTGGTTCATATCTCAGATGTTCAAAAAGATTCCCTGGTGCTGGCTAGTACAGACAATCACTTGGAACCATCACACTCTTGCAGATACCACCATCAGTTCCAATACTCATTGTATGCCTTGCCTTACCATCACTATTATATATATGGGTACAAAGAATCCCTGTATATGTATCTTCATCACCATTACTTTTATCATGAGGAATAGCCTTATGTACCTCCACACTCAGTTCGAAGACATAAATCAAAGTCCGCATTGGTTCCACCTGCAGCATCAGAGACAGTCAAGGTCAATGACTTGCCCTTGGAACCATCAGGTCAGTCTGATGACGACTCCGAAGTTAGTTCTGACAGCTTCTGAGCCATTGCCACCTAATGTCCTCACTGTTTTTCCTAGAGAAGAATCTTCATTATGTTCACAGAACAGACGGTCAGAATGGTAAGGTCACTTTTCATTACCCTTTGGCTCCAACATCATCATACCCAGTGTCCAGGGTATTACATTCAGAAATTACAGATCCTGTGGCATCTCCCATCATGCACAGCATGCTTAGTCTGACTAAGGATGTCTGGGCTAGGCCAGCTTCAAACGAAATTTCCATGCCCCATCATTTCTACCTGAGGCATACCTTCCATAGATCGTTTGCCATCCTATCCAACACAAAAGATGTTCTTTTTGCTCATGATCAGGAAGAGGAAGTATTCCCAAGGAAACGTTTTCCAGAAACCTTGGAAATACTGTCTCTTGTACGCCTTTTCTCCCCTACCTCTTCTCGGTGTGGCTTTAGGACCAGGGCCTCCTTCAAGGTCCATTTGGTAGCAATTTCCACCTATCATCACAGCATGGGAGGAAAATCTCTCTTTGCCCAACAAGAAAAGATTGATGCTGAGCATCAAAAGGAAGGATTTGGATTCTCCCCTCATTGTGGGAATAAAATTACAAAGCACAAGGAAGCAGCCTGGATGACCCTTCAAAGTGAACCCCTGTCCTTCCATGTCAAGGGATTTTATCTCTTCTGTTTTTGCACCCCCTTATGGGTCAAAGAATCCTTTCCTGAAATCTCCAGGAAGATACAATCTAGCCCTTGTATCTCAAGTCTTTGTGTCCCTTTGGGGTGTCCAGCCAAGGTGTGAATTCACCATTTCATTGTCTCTAGACAGAAAGGTCTTTAGAAAATCCAAAACTTTCATGATTGCTACTTGAGTGAAGCTTGGGAGCAATTGACTCCCCCCTCCTCAGCCCAGCCTTCTGCTAGGAGAAGAAAAGCCTTTTAAAACTAAATTGGGGGGGGTTACGTCCAAACTCTGAAATAAAATACATATCTCCACAGAGATAAAACCAAAAGCTATTGATTGATGGAGAAGCTTTCATTAATCCTCTAAGTATTCAGATTGTTATAGTATTCTGTGACTGGCAGGCTGATGTAGAAATTTTGCCTGGAAAAATGAGAAAAATAGTAACACTAAGTTTTTTGTAAACTTGGTGTTACTACTAATCATGAATCAGACTGTATTCATTTTGCCACTTCCCATCCACCAGCATCAAATCCTCTCATTCTCTCCTACCTCCTCTCCCAATCTGAATCAATATGTCTCAAACTTTGGTGCAGGTTGTGGCTAGAGATGGGCATGAACAGAAAAAAAAACGAACATGATGTTCCTTGTTCATTGCCATCCACGGACAGGGACTCACGAACAACCACGAACATGGCCTTATTCACGAAAATGTTTGTGGTTGGCTGTTCGTGAAGGCCAGCAGGCTCTCCTCCAGCCATCATCCAAGTCATGATCCCTACAGCACCACTCCCAGAAACCTGGCCTGAGCAGGCACCAGGAAATAATAAATAATAGCTTGGCCCAGAGCCTGGCAGCAGTCCTGGAACCTGAAGGGGTAGATCCCTATCCCACCATACACAAAGAAAATTCAATCTCCAATGCACTCTGTCAAAATGCCAACAGCAGCTGTCTCTCCCTCTCCAAAGCCAGAGCTGGGAGCCCCCCTCCCCCTGGTCTTTGTTCCCTTGTAACAAATTTGGAGCTCCACACTTGAAAAGAAGACCCGCCTATCAAGCTAAATTGGGCTTAGATTGGGGTTTCCAGGGCAACAGCAGGAGTTCAGACAGAGTTCAGACAATACCTGCCTAAATTACCAAGGGAATTGATTGCAGGTGCCAGACTGTCTGGCTTGACCAACAGCAACAAACAGCAATGAACGAGGCTTGCAACGACCACCTGTTCATTTAGAATGGAGCCTCACGAACAGCTTGTTCACAAACAGCAGATTGGGCTGTTTGTGCCTTTTTTTTTTGTTCGTATTGCTGTTTGTGCCCATCTCTACTTGTGGCTACTAAATATATTGGAAGAAAATATGCCCAGTAAATACAGATAAAATGATTTAAAACATGGCTTTTTAAAGGAATATGGCTACAGCTAAATTCTCACCCCCTATCACCAGATAAGGGGTTGGATCCATCTTCCTTTTCATTCACTCTTTCTCTGGTTCCCTCAGTTAGTTCTTTTTTAAAAAAATTAATCTCATATGTCTTTTGTCCATGCAGGTCCCATGATCCCTATTATAGGCTTTCTGGTGGTCAAAGAGGACACTCTCCTCACTTTTTCACCAGTGGAAATGCTGGTTGCTTCCAACCAACATAATATATACTAATCTAAATAATCTGAAATGTCAGTTATTTATGCTCTAAAAAAATGAAAACCTAATTAATGAAGAAACAATTTGTTGTGATGCAAAGTCTTAATTTAGTCATAACATTTCTAACATTATAACCTTCATATTGCAGATGGGGAACCAAGGCAAAGGAAAACAGTGGCTGTGATTCACTTACATAAAACTGTGTAGTATTAGGTAGGATATAATCCCAAACCAAAGTCTGATACACTGAGTCACACTGATATATCAGAGCAGATGAGAAAAGGCAATACTGCAGCAGCAACCTCAGTATCTCATCTACATCTCTTCAGTGTGCTCTTTAAATTTAAAAATATCCTTTCATATACCCATGCTAAATCCAATAAACAGAGCACATCTACTGCTTCCAGCCCCTGTCCATAACCCCTTTCACTCTTTTAATCTTCAACTCTTTGATTTTAATACTGAATTACTATTTGGTTTCTTTATAATCCGCAGAGAAGAATTGCTTGACAACATCTGATGCAAACTGCATATGTTCTTCATTAGAGGCTAGAGAGTTATATATTCAAAGAAATGCCTGTGGATCTGATGTCGCCACTGAAATCACTAGCGTAGTTCTTATAGCTGTGGAGCTAGTGTGTACATACTTAAAGAAGGATCACAGTTTTATGATAGACTGCCATTTCCCAGCCTGCCTGCCTGCCTGCCTTCAACATGTCTCAGCCCAGCATTGTCTTTTTTTAATAAATGCATCCCATATGTCCTTGGGAACACCAACAGTCTATTATTTGAATACACATGGTACCTGTCCTTAATTTAGAATCTCTTGCAAGTTTTTGGAGAGCTGGAGATCTTACTGCTCGTTGCACAAACAAATATATTCTTCACATTGTATCTGGAAAACTGTTTTAAGTATATACTTTTTTTTCTTTTAAAACCTATGACAAATATTGACAAAATGATATATTTCTAAGGAAGGCAACACAAATGTGCACCTGCATAGTTTTCTATTATACCAAATGGAAACACCAAGCACACATTAATCTGTTGCAAATCCATTTTTAAAAAGCACGTTACCAGCCAGCTGAATGAAAGGATTAGACTACAACACTGTTCCTGGGCTTTTCTTATGATATGAATAAAATTTCCTACGATCCAACATATACCAAAGATATGTGATGGTCTAACTATGACAAAAAAAACTCTTTGGAAAATACAATTCTATTTATAACTCAACTTGCCTTACTTACCGTCTGCCTAATAACCCAACATCACTATTGCTTGCAGAAGATTCCGTACTTGCATCCAAGGGGATTAACCCAAACACCATCTTTACAGAGCAATGCTAAACAACGTAACTGAAAACTGCCTTTCTCCCAATCTCCTTCTTGTACATGTCAAACTAAATTTTTCATAGGAGACGCGGGCAAAAGAATATCAATTTAAAAAATAAAATAAAAGCTGCCATTTTGAATGGAAGAACAGCAGGATGCAGGGACTGTTAGAGCCATCAGTTCCAGTCAAAGTCTCCCTCAAGCTGCTTTCCATCTGTAGTGGCAAATATACCGGAGTGGTGGGTGTGTGGCACAGGCCTTGCTTTCCTTCAAGGCACAGAAAGTATCATTTGTGAACAGGACACTGTACACAACCTTCCCCAAATATGCAGAGATCTTATTTGCATGATCTCCCCCCTTCCTAATAACGGGAAAGAATAACCTCATGACCTGAGCCTCTAGTACTTTCATTAGACTTCCTAGAACTCATTACCTGCATGGGAAGATGGAAGAGCGTATAGCAAAAAAATACCTCACTGGGCAGGTTGTTATCAACCAGGCCATTGTTTTGAATATATGGACATAGAAAAGAAATGTGCTCCATTGTGCAGACAACAATAAAGAAATCTGGGTGGTGGTAATTTAAGCAAGGGAGCACTGTATAATTGGGTGCATTTAAAAAATCAGAATCATAATACAATCATCATCAAGGCAAATACGGGAAGCTATGTATTTTCAAATGGGGGTGCCTCTTTCCTTCGGAGTTCCCCATTAAATATATCCTACCATCAATTTTTTCTCTGTTCTTCCTTGCTAATGCAAACTAACTGTTTTTTCCGATGGCTAAAAATTCACACTGCCCACACTTTTCCAAATCATCATATTGGCTTGTATCTCGGCAAGAGGATTATAGCCTGCATCTGGAGAGATTTGGCAGCTCAAACACCAACCACATTCGAGATTGCCAGAGTTGTAGGCTGGTGACACACATCAATTGGAGCATCCTGCAGGTACTCTAATTTTTTGCCTTTGACTGGTCTAGATCTTGGATGGCTTTGGGTTTGGTGTACGAAGCATACTTGACCTAGTGCCTTTGGTCTCTTGTCAGGTTTAGCACAGCTGCTCTTCTGAAGGTGATCTGTTATTATTACACTGATGCAAGGGAGATACAGTTGTGAAATGAAGCCCTGCAGGTAACATCTTAATGAAATATAACTTTTTTCTTTAAAGAGTGTTAAGTTATTTGCAAAACCCAGCAAATAACATATACCAACTGTACACATAAAGTACCCTACAACCTGATTGCTACAAAAACTTGCTTTTCCTCCTGTTTGCAATTTTGTCAGCTGCGCCTTGTTTGAATACTCCTGCTCTATGCCCCAAGGGTTGAACACCTGGAGATTTTCAAGAGAAAGATTTAAAAGTGGTGGTGAAATATGTTCGCGAATGCACGCTAACATATCCTAGTACCTTGTGTAGATGAAGCAATGTGGATGTGTGTGTTTTTTTATCTAGTAAGCATGGAGCTCTCCTCCTAGCCTTTAACCTCTTCACTGTGGAACTTACAGATACCACATGACTGGTTTTGCATAAGCTCAGTTGGTATTTCCATAACTTTGTATCTCTCTAGCTCTAGATGCAAGGCAGAATAATGGGTGAACACGCATTACCCAGTAAGGTATTTGCCTTTCTCTGTTTTGTATTATGAGAATCTATTTTATTTAACTATTGATGCAAGACAAGACATGTATTATCTAATCGACATTTATTTATTTCAAATATTTATATCTCACCTGCCAAACCAACGTTCACAGGGACTTGTCTTACAGAACTTTCTTTGTCTTAACTTCTCTGCCCTTCCTGCAATTAGGTGATAATCTCGTGATGTCTAGCACCAAACAGCTTTCAGTCCACATGTGTCTTAGAGTGGAACTACAAGTGACAAAAGGCACAGGTTGGACACTTGTCAGCTTCCCTCAAGTTTTGATGGGAAATGTAGGCATCCTAGTCTTGCAGCTTGGCTCTCTGACTGCTGTCCAATGGACTTTTCAACTGTCATTTGTCCAACATTCTGCCAAGCTGCCTACATTTCCCATCAAAACTTGAGGGAAGCTGACAAGTGTCCAACCTGTGCCTTTTGTCACTTGTAGTTCCGCTCCTAGAAGGCTCTTAGAATTCCTTAGCTCCATGACAAACCCATTTGAATGCAGCTGACCCTTTCATGACAGCTGAACTTCACAAATCTCAGTGCTCACTTCCCCACCTCAAAGTAGCAGTTTAGGGAATAAGTGATGCACAGCTGGTTCACCGCCAAAATGACTGCTTGGGGGAAAGCAGCCAAATTAACAGGGGGTCTTACAGACCAGGCTCAGTGCAGGCTTGGAGCAGTATGGGAAATGCATGCACTCTTCCTTCAGTTGTGCTTCTACTGTACAATACCTGCAGCCCCTTTAAAGCTTGAGTGGAAGCACAAATGGGAGGAAGCATGCAAGGACTGCCAACCTCCAGGTGGGCCTGGAGATTTTTCTGAATTACAATTGATCTCCAGATTATAGACATCAGTTCCCCTGGGGCCGGGGCGCTGCTTTGGAGGGTAGACTGTATGGTATTATACTCTGCTGAGATCATTCCACTTCCCAAACCATACTCTCTTTGGGCTCCATCCCTAAAATATCCAAGAATTTTCCAGTGCAGAGCTGTCAACCCTAAAACATGTAGTCTCTTACCTCTTATGCCTCTACTGTCTCCTTGCTGATGGGCTACAGAAACTGTACAGATTTTGGAGCCAGAGAAGCACATTCCTTCCCCATTTGTGCAACTGCTACCTGCTTCCAATGGGCTCTGCAGTCCCCCTTGGAGCCTTAAATAATTAGAAGTGAAGGTATTAATTGATCAGGTATTTTTAGGGCAGCTCCTAGCTGATTTCCCACAAGTTCCAGGACACATCTCTGCATGTGTTGCAAAGTGTGTAGAGCCTTAGCTAAACCTACAAAATTATGCTGCAAATGATACCAAGCAGATACCAAGCAGAAGGAGGAGACCAACAGAAGATCCCATTTATGGTATGAAAGGCTGCAGTAGCCTCTGTGGACCCCAGGCTTGGCATGGAACAATTTTAGTTACCCTGCCCTAGTAGTGCCTAGAGGGTCCATCATCTCTAGGTTGCCTCATCTGGGTTAATTTTGGACCACACATGAATTGCAGTCAGGCTGGACTCTGGTCTAAAATGCATTTGTTGGCTTAGACTTCCCAACAAGGAGAAAATTGATTATTCAAGTGTTTAGTGTCCTCTTTAAAAATGCATAAAATTTTCAAGCATTTGCAAAATGAGATGTTAAAGACTAATTGAAGCTTGGGGCTATAGCTGTACAGAAAGTCAAGAACCCAACATGATAACACCTGTTTCCCAGGATTAAGATTTTAGACTGTCCACTTGGAAGGGATGATGAAGAGGGCTGTGGATTAAATTGTTAGTTGCCCTGTATAATGTTTTACCACATGGAAAACATTTGATTGGGGTTTCTTTTCTTTAACCAGTACAACAAATACTGATAAAATGAATGGACCTTTGGAAAACAGGGCTGCAGAGAATAGAGAGGGGGACGCAAGGAAGAGGGGGAGTGCCTATAGATAACATTTTTGTACAGTTATATGGACAATACTCTATATATGCCTTCTCGAATATCTTTTTTTGATTTCAAAAAATTACACCCATGTCTGGTGAAACTTTGCCAGCTCATTATTCAGTTGGAAAAGCAGCTTCCAAACAGAATCTATTTTTATCCCCCATGTATTGAAAACCAGTGTTTTAATTTAGGCGGGTTAGCATTCTGCTGTGGCCCTTTAAAACATGAGCCTTTTGCCATGGTATTTAAATCATCAGTGGGGGAGAGAAGGGTGGGTTTGGGTTCTGCCAAGAATTGGCAACACTTGTTTGTTTCATTTTTTTGTCATCACAGGCACCCAAATATCATGATGATTAGCACAATGGAATAAACACATGCTCTGCAAATACTGTCCATATTTTTATGGCTTTGCATATTTGGAGCTTGAGAAAAAACAGGCATTTCTAAAAATTCTTGGGCTGCAACCGTCAGCCCCTCTGCCACAAAACAGTGTCTGGGCCAGAAACAGCATGTTCTTCGTTTCTACGAACTAGTCAACAAGTATAAATGTTTTTGCAGTAATCAGGAAATTATTGACCAATGGCAACACCCCCTTTCTGATAAACGGGAGAAATGTTAATACTCTTGGCAAAATTGTTTTTGCTCTAATTACTGTATCCATCTGCTCCACAAGATTGATTAGACTGTGAAAATGTTTGTTCTCTTCTCTCCTGCAAGGATGGGCCTCTTCTTGGCGCTGGACTCATCCTGCCTCGTGTCTGTGCAAAGATGAATATGCAGTTTTAATCAGACCAAAGCCTAGCTCATTTCAAATGAAACCAAAGGACACCTCTTTATTAAGGAAGTTAGAAGAAAATATCTGACAGTTGAGTGGATAGTTTGTTGGAAAGCTGGTGCCTCTTGCATGATTGTTTTGATCTAAGTTATCATGATCTGGCTGTGCCAGGAAGGCCTAGCAAGCCCTCAGAAGCCTGTTAGCAGTGGGAGTAGGCCTGCATACAATTCCCAGAAGCCCCTGGGCCATTTTGGCACCCTTTTTGGCTAATCAGAACACAGGGGGCTACTGCTATATAAGTCTGGGAGTGGAAAAGCCTGTGTTCTTTCTCCCAGGCAGCAGGAGGAGGTTTTTGCTAGAGAGAGAGGCCCTCATCCAGGTAGGGTGAGAAGACAGGCCTGGCAGACAGAAGGACAGTGAGTTCAGTCGTGCTAGGGCCTTTGGTTTATTTTGCTTTCACCTGTTGTTGCTAATGTACCTTGCTTCTTGTTTGCTTGTTTGTTTGATATTAACTAACCTCCTTGTAAGTAAATCATTTTGTTTGTTGTTACTCTGCTGGGTCCTCATGCCTGTTTATTGGCCAAGCTACAGAGGTCAGAAGGGTTGGGACGGAACTCTGGGCCTTCCTGAGGGACCCTAAATCCTAGCGTGATGGCAGCGTATGGTGGCTCACCCCACCTGCGGCATCACATGGTCGCTGTAGCGGTGAGATGGACTAATTTTGGACCCTGATAAGGCAGAGTGACATTTGGCTTTGGGGGGAAAAACCTTTTTTTTTTTTTTTTTTTGCTTTTGACTTAAGGAAGCCACATTTGCTGAAGGTGCTTGCAAGACCAAGTAAAGGTCTGTTAAAGGTGTGGTGAAAGGGTTTTGTTTATGTTTTAACTGTCGGGTCAACTGGATAGTGAGGCTAGAATAGGTAGTGCATGGTCCTCCGAACTGGGAAGACATGGCCACCCCGGTCAGAATGAAGAGACAGACACTAAGTTGGATCTAAGGGCCACATTATTAACTTCATACACTAAACAAGACAAACAGCGGCAAAGACCTAAAGTGGTACAGGTCAAGCCATGGGGTCCCCAATAGACCACCGCCTTGACCTGTCTGGGTGAGCCCCGAAGCCCCGGGTGGGACCCATCCAATGGATGGGGTGGACCCGGCCAGCCAGGCAAATTTGGTCACCCCCCCCTTTAAGCTCCTGAACACCTCAGCTGTATAGCAGTGAGGGAAGGACTCACAGGTGGGGGTTCCCGAAGGCAGCCTGCCTCTGCATCTGGCAGCTGTCAAAGCAGTACCAGCCCTTTAGGCAGGCCCCTCTTCCCATCAATAGGTAAGCGCCAAGGGTGCTCACCGGCCCGCACCCTACTCCAACTCAAACCAGCCATGACATTGCTAACAAGCACCACCCTTAGCCAATCACCTCAATCCCAGAAATAGGTGCAAGGTAGGTGAAAAACCCCTCCTTACCATTGACAATTTGGAAAGAAAGGGAAAAAATTCCTACCTGGCTCTATTAACAGCAGCTGGCTAATCCTGCACCAATACTGGGAGAGGAAGGTGGGCTGAGCGACTTGCTGCACTGAGGCTGGGAAGGGCAGAGCAGCCGCCAAAGGCTCTTGCTCCGCCCTCCCAGCAACACCATGTTAGGGAGCGGGGGAGTGGTGCTGCCTCCCTCCTCCGACGCAGCAATTAATGGCCCCTGGCTCATGCAGCATTGCTGCATGCCAGGAAAGTGCTGCAAAATCAGAGGACACGCCTGTTCCTAGAAGCAAGACCCAAGCAAGGGCTGCTGGGCCCATATCTGAGAAGGAAGAGACAGACAGAACAATGGAGTCCCCAAGTGAAGAGGTCCTGCATCTCCAGCTGCAACTTAAGCAGACAGACCTTGAGCTAGAGAAAATGAAGCTTGAGAAAGAAGAGAAAGAGAACCAAGCTTGCTTAGAGCTGGAAAAAGAGAAAATGAAGAAAGAAGAGAAAGAGAACCAAGCTTGCTTAGAGCTGGAAAAAGAGAAAGTGAAGCTGGAAACGGAGAGAATGAGGCATGAGCTTGAGATGGCTAATATTTATGGTGAAGAAGTCTACTGAACAGTCCAGATGCCTATGAAGTTGTTCTTAATCTTAAGCACAGCTGCAGAAACACAATCTGCCCTTCTTCCCACTTTTTGGCAATGAGTTTCCCAAATGAAGAGCAACAATTAGCTGTATGCCTCCACCAGCACCTGCAAAGATTTCTGGCCAATGATTGGAATATGAATGCCAGCCAACACGTAAACCCCTTAAAGAAGAGTTGAAGAATAACATCCTGACTCCCTTCTAAAGTAAAATCACAGTCTGACTCTCACTGGGACTCTGCTTGCTCCAGGTTTACATGCCACACTTTGAACAGATGGGCATTATACTTTGCATATCAGAGGGAGGACTAATGTTCTCCCAGACCTGTCGATACTTCGCAGAGAATCTCTGTCACTAGTTGGTATGCAACGAATGTGTACAATTAGAATGCAAATACCTTAAGTATAAAGAAGCAATGCAGAAAAATTGCTTTTTTCACTGCTGCAGCATGATGGGTTGACATTTTCATTGAGCTATCCACTAAGACTTCTAGGACTTTCCCTCTCACTCTCAGAAAGTTCAGATCCCATCAGAGCAATACTTAAAGCTGGGAGGGGGGGTCCATTGTGCATCACTTACCCACATTGAACTTCATTTGCCACATTATTGGCTACTTACCTAGTTTGTGGAGATCCTTCTAGAGCTCTTAATCATCAGCCTTTGTTTTTACCATCCTGCATAATTTTGTGTCATCTGCAAACTTGACCACTGCACTACTAACCCCCAGTTCGAGATCATTTATAAGCAAATTAAGTAAAACTCCTTGTGGGACCTCACCACTGCAGTACCACTCCTTGTGGGAACTCACTGCTTACTTACCTCCATTGAGAGCTGTCCATTTATTCCTGAGGGGACACTTTTATTTCTTTACAACTGGGAAATATATTTCCAGAAAAGTTATCTATTGAGTTCCAGCAAAGAACCTTCCCTCAAACCCCTTACTTTTAATTCACCCATGCAAGATTCTGCCACCCGCTGTCTATAAACTCCACAGAATCCCAAATGTCTCTCTGGGGCCATGCCTTTTGCCGAACTCTTTCACCGCTATGCAAGTAGCACAAGTTGTGGCAGGAAGCCAGTAAGAGAACAGTTCTTGTCATGATAGATCCAGAATTTTCCCACAATCTAGTTATTTTGGCCTGCTTGTATATTGAAAATGTCTAAGTTTTATTTCAGGACCTGACAGCTTTTCTTCCACTAATGAATGAGTAAGTAGACCCAAGAGGCTGACGAGGTAATCCATGGCTGTTCTGAAGACTGGATTATTAGCCAGAATGCAGCAGCTACAGGAGGATAAACAAAACGATCAGGATTTTGTGTTCCCATCTCTTGGAATGATATCCAAAGTTAATGTCCCTGCCACACTCGGCTTTGCTCCTTCCTTTGATATATCAATTTTTAAAATAATTAAAATGTATCCATTTTAACAAAAAAAAAGCATGCTTCCAGTGTAGAGTAGACTAAAAAAGTCTTTTCACATTTTGTAAAACAATACTTGAGACCCTAGTCCCTCTAGAAAATAACAACATGAGGTTAAGTCCACTGTTTCTGCTATTATTCTTCCAAGGAAATAGAATAATTGCTTAGCTGACATAAGAAACTTGCAAAATAATTAAATACATCAATGGATATGAAAGGAGAGCCACACATCAAGAAAGTGATAGGTGATAGAATAGCAGGTGTTGTTTTCTTCACCTGTTAACTATCTATAGTTTACCTCTCACTCATGCAAACTCATTTTGGTCTGTTCCACATTCAAATGTGCTTCAAATGTTCATGCTAACAAAGAATATACTGCATCCTTACATGAAATGTTCTGTGAGATTTTTTTTTCAGATGCTGTTGGCAATCTGGTCCTTAACCTGTGCAATGCAGGTATAGCTAGTCAGTATTCTATGCTCTCTCAGCAGAAAAAAAGAAATAAAAAAACACTCAAGGAACCAAGGGCACAGCAACAACACTAGAGTTCATAGTGACATAAAGCAGCATGCCAACAATTTCCCCATGTTAGCCACATGTGGAAGAAGTAAATCAGTGCACATCTCTAAGATATCACTATCCCCTGCTTCATCAGCAGCACAGGACAAGCAACACAGCAGCCTTCAGCTGTACAGAAAACTGAGGTACCCCTGATGCTTACCAGACACCAGGGACCACCACAGATAGAAGTCTGAAATATGTATCCTTTTGACAGAAGGACAAACCAAGAATGAAGTATGTTAAGCATGTCATCTAGATCCCTCCACAGTTTACTCAGGCAAAAGAACTACCTACCAAAGCCCATCATAAAAATAATCACCTGTGACTGGGATAATGATGACCCAGAGCAGAGGAGCTCTTTGTAAGGCAAGGATAGTAGATACAGTAAGTCAAGCAACAAGGGAAGATGCAGCCTAAATTTGGGGTGTTCTATTGGCCCATGTGTCAAAATTAGCCATATATTCTAGTCAAGGGAAGATCTTTGAGTTAGGTATAGCATTCCTAAGGGCCTGGGTTTGACAACTGCATCTAGTTAGTTTCCAGGCACAGCTCAGACTTCGCAGCATTAGATCCAGTCACTGGGTATGGGCCACTCTTGCTGATTGGCTGGCTCAGACCCATTAATTTTGCTTAGCATCTTCCATTCTAGCTTCTAGCAATCCATTCATTGGATTCATGAGGTTAAGTACAGCAACTTGATGATAATCATGCCAGAACCCTATTCTCCATTTAACCTCCCCATCAGACAGCCTGTATGGTTTCATCACCATACATGAGCTATGACTGCTGAGAATCCTGGCTCTCCCCATAACTATTCAGACAGTGGAGAATCCTGTCACCTTCTTCAAAGCATGAGTTCTATTCTGAAGGCTGTGAAGGTTAGTAAAAAGGAGATAGTAGGAATAGATCCTCCTCTGATATATATAGCTATGAAACAATCCTTAACATTTTTTGAACATTAGGAAGGGAATTTTAGAGGCAAATCAGATGATGAATTTGGCAACTCTCTTGTTCTAGCAAAGCTCCTGTGTGTTTAACAGATCATAGACTCATAGGTTGGGATGCCTCTATCACAGCATGTCTATGATAAACACAATTGTGCTAGCCAAGCCACTTGTAATGTCTAGGTACTGTGCCAGTGAAGATTTTATTGCTATATAACACTGGTGATAGTTGGGGTGGGAAGAAACCATTAGTTGCTTTTGGAAGATAACTTAGAAAGGCAGGAGAGGTTGGAGTTCCTGTCCTCTTCAAGGAAGATAACAGAAGTTGTAATAGATGTATGCTAGATATGTTAAGGATATTTTATTGTCAAAGTCCCCTAAACCTTTCAGAAATTATGTATGTTGCTTCATCCTAAACCTTATTCTCCTCCTACACATCACTTAATACATTCCTGCTTTTATCGTACTTCTGTGTGAAAAGTAGTCTGAGGGGAGGGACTCATGGATAGAGATGGGCACAAACAGCAATACGAACTAAAAAAAAGCCACAAACAACCCAATCTACTGTTCGAGAGCAAGCTGTTCGTGAGGCCGCATTCTAAATGAACAGGTGGTGATTGCAAGCCTTGTTCGTTGCTGTTTGTCAAGCCAGACAGTCTGGCACCTGCAATCAATTCCCTTGGCAACTTAGGCAGGGATTGTCTGAACTCTGTTTGAACTCCTGCTGTTGCCCTAGAAACCCCAATCTAAGCCCAATTTAGCTTGATAGGCAGGTCTTCCTTTCAAGTGTGGAGCTCCAAATTTGTTACAAGGGAGCAAAGACCAGGGGGAGGGGGGCTCCCAGCTCTGGTTTTGTAGACAGTGGAGAGGGAGAGATGCTGTTGGCATTTTGATAGAGAGACAGGAAGAGTGCATTGGAGCTTGAATTTTCTTTGTGTGTGGTGGGATAGGGATCTACCCCTTCAGGTTCTAGGGCTGCTGCCAGGCTCTGGGCCAAGCTATTATTTGTTATTGGTACCTTTCCTGCTGCCTGCTCAGATAAGGTTTCTGGGAGTGGTGCGGTAGGGATCTACCCCTTCAAGTTCCAGGGCTGCTGCCAGGCTCTGGGGGCAAGCTATTATTTATTATTGGTACCTTTCCTGGTGCCTGCTCAGGTCAGGTTTCTGGGAGTGGTGCAGTAGGGATCTTGACCAAACTTGGATGATGGAAAGAAAGAAAAAATGGGGGGATGTCCCAGAGTCAATGCAGAAACAAAGAAAACGCAGGGACCACGAAAAACCAATCCAGCTTTTATGTTCCAAATTGTAGAACTGAAATATACAATGCACTCTTTTTTGTTTTTTCGAGTGTTTGGAACAGATTGACTTTGAAAAGAGAAAGGATTGAATGTTCATTTTGCAAGTGTATGAAAAAGTTGTGGCTTTGGAAGAAGCATAACTCTTGCGAAACGGAAAAATTGCAAGCCAGCAAGCCCGTTGCCATCTCCAGCCGGGAGGTTTGGTGTTAATTTTTGACTCAGTAATTATATATATCAAGCTCCAGTGCATTGTATATTTCAGTTCTACAATTTGGAACATAAAAGCTGGATTGGTTTTTCATGGTCCCTGCGTTTTCTTTGGGCCAAGCTACAAGTGACGAATGACACTTGATCGGCAAGTGGATTGAGTGGAGTGCAAGTGAACAGGGAGAAATACACTTGCCGTTCAAGTGTCATTTGTCACTTGTAGCTTCGCCCTCAGTTTCTGCAAACTTGGGTGATGGCTGGAGATGAGCCTGCTGGCCCCCCACGAACATCCAACCACGAACATGTTTGTGAACAGGTCATGTTCGTAAGTGTTCGTGAGTCCCTGTTCGTGGATGGCAACGAACAACAAACATCATGTTCGGGTTATTTTTTCTGTTCGTGCCCATCTCTACTCATGGACTGTGGAGTTTGTCTTGCCTGTGACCATTCCAGTATGCTACATGGCACAACTTATATATAAAAAGAGAGCCTGAGAACATTCAGATCTTTCTTGTACAAACATGGGGACAGGAAAATGCCAAGATGTTCCTATATGGTAAAAATCTTGGTGGTGGCAGTAGATTTATCATCCCTGGAGTCTGAAGGAATGGCATCAGGAGGATAAAGGGTGCCAGGCTGGGCCCTTCTTGTCCATGGCAATCCTTCTGAGAGGCAATGCTGTCTGCCAGATTACACCCACAGAGTAGGCTGCTACACTGCTGTTCATTAAACAGCTTGCAATTGTGCAGGAGCAAAACTAGTACAAAAGAGCCAGCAACCATACGGAACATCTCAGAGTACACTGGTCACTGCAGCTGTTGGTTGTGTTGCAGGCCTGGCAGCAGATAACTGGTCTAAGTGATCTTGCTTTGTGAACAGGGTCCATCATTGCTTCAGAGGGCTGCCTAGAAAGACCAGATGAGGTGAGTAAGATATAGCAAAAGCAACCAACAACACATGGGGCTCAGGTAAAGAGAGAGTGATACCACCTCATCATCATCAACAACAATAATTCAATTTCTAGCCCGCCCTCCCCACAAACAGGCTCAGGGCAGGTTACAATAATACATAAGATACAAAAGATAAAACATTTTGGCACAGTTTCAAATCCCAAGATGGAGGCTCTTTCATTCTTCCCTAACCACCATACATAGGAGAGAAGGGAAGTGCAAGTTCGTAACATTGTACTATAACTTCTCATGTGTGTGGGGGGGGGCAAGTGGCTATATAGTCCCCACACGCACTGATAGGAGACCGGTAGGGAGGCTTACTTGATGGACCTAGGACTGGCCTCAACCATATGCCTGGCGGAACATCTCTGTCTTGCAGGCTCACCAAAAAGATACAAGATCTTGGCAGGCCCGAGTATCCTGAAGTGTTCTTCAGATTCCTATGTTCCTCCCCTTTGGCCATCACCACACTTCAGGTTCCTATGTGTTCTCCCAGGTTCTCCCTTTGGCCTTCAACACACTTGGATTCACAGGCTGTGACATAATAGGCTGTGGTAACACATCCTTGCTGAGCTCCCTCCCATCCCCCAACTCCGCCTTTCCCAGACACTGCACCCAAATCTCCAGGAATTTCGCAAGCCAGCAAAACTATTTGAAAAGAAATAAAAATGGCACAGATGCTACAGTTGATTGGGACTGTGAGGAGCCTTAATGGAGGCTGATGCCACCAGAAAAGTGGGCACTCAAGTATGGAAAAGACCACTTGGGCTGCCTTCCCTATGTAGCACTTGCTGTTAAAAGAAAACAGTCAAGGAAACTATTCCTTA
Source organism: Eublepharis macularius (assembly GCF_028583425.1). Lineage (NCBI taxonomy): Eukaryota > Metazoa > Chordata > Lepidosauria > Squamata > Eublepharidae > Eublepharis > Eublepharis macularius. The sequence continues at coordinate 44,875,120 of NC_072800.1, forward strand.
AAAGCACTTCTGAAAAGGGGCAGTTTTGTGGAGATGCAGGAAAGAGAAACATTTTATAAATTTTTAGGCACATTTAAATTCAGCCCAGTTTAAGAACTGAAGAAAGTCATAGCAAAAATATTTCTGAATAGGAATGTGTTTTGTGTGGAACTAAATTACTATGGCTTTGTATTAGCATGATCTGTCAATGGCAGGTTTACTTTATTATGTGTCCAACTGTTTAATTACTGTTTAAATATTTTTACTCACCCTAAATATTTGAGGATAGGGTAATAAGGGTTAAATACTAAACAGATAAACAAATATATCCTAATGTATGAAAATCCATAATTCTTTAGTGTAGAGCACATATAAAACCAAACAATAAATCTCTTTTCTGTAGTAGGTTTTGCTAGAAAATAAATCTTCTCAAAGTTGGGAGAGGAGGGAATAACTTGTTTTCTCTCATATTCAATGAAAGCCACTCTGTGACAAATACATTCTGTTTCCCTTTCACTCCTATTAAAATATGGCTGTTATAAACCCTGCTTATATTTTGCAGTAGCAGTGTATTCCGCTCGTTAAAATCAGTTTATAACTGCCGCTTGCAATTGATTTGTAAAAGCACTAATTGCCTCAGGTATAAATGCCCTATTTAGAGTAGCTGACATCAGAAAAATAACTACCACTCCCTAGAGATCAACTATTAGCTGGCCTAGCAGGATTTTCTGTCACCTGCCAACTATTTAGTAACTTAGAAGGCATATGGTCAGAAAGGAGTAACTTCCTAGGAATAGCTGATGCTTTTCCCTTTGATTGCTTTACCTGGTACAACTGGAATCTACAGAAATACTGAAACAGAGCTTGCTGAGCCCTTCCCATGCTCTACTGCAGCTTTAGCCGCAATAATCATTTTTGACCAAGAGGAGAGGAGAACATGCTTGAATGGAGAGGCTAGAATCCATAAGAGTTCTTTCTTACAAAGAGAAACATGGTATAGTGATTAGCGCATCAGATTAGGGCCCTTTCCGCACAGTTATTTTGCAGCGGTTCAGTTTCCATTCTGCTTTCCATGATCTCCAGAGTTCTGCAAATGCAAGGGAGTCATGCGACCCAGAACTGAATATTGTCTGTCTTTCCCCCAAGTTTTCCCCCTAGAGACATACCATGACTTTTTTTTTTATGATACAAAAGCTAACTTATAGGGCATGTGTGCATCCCAAAACCCTTTTAAGTAGGATGGGATCAATATAAAAAGGAAGAAAAACAAACAAACAATAGAAAGTTGCTTTTGAATATTCCAGGTTACAAGAAAGAGTGGAGTGCAAAGCCAGCATGTTGTTCTTCTGCGATTAAGTTCAACAGCAATGGGAGTTTTGGAGTTTGGACAAAGCCCGAAAGAAACAAGCAGACAACAATATTCTCCATGGAGCTATCAGACTATTTGAAAGTGAACTGCAATAAATGGAGATCAAGAGAATGAAAGTGCAACAAAGAGAGGCTATGAGGTGTAATTCAAACAATATTTTTTTTTGTCCATGCAAACCACCCAATGATCCTCAGAGACATGCTCACATGTAGAAATGCTACAGGTTAACCAGGAGACAATGGATTTCTGCTGCAATAATTTATGATGGCACACAACACCAGCCCCATTTATCATAAAGCCCTTTGTGATCTTTGGCCTGCACAGCTGAAGGACTGCTTTCACTGCATGTTTCCATGGAACTGCTTCACCCTTCCCAGCAGGGCCTATTGACTGTGCCCCCTCTGTCACTCTAAGCTCATACTTTTTTTAGTGGGTGTTTTATGCCTGGGGAACAGAAAGAAGTCAGGAAGTTTCTTTCTGACATCGGCTCTCAAATGTAGATCTTGGGACAGTCAAGATGGAACAAAAATGTATGAATGGACCTGTGATCCTAAGAATCCTAAGAACATTTTCCTAGGAATAAGTCCCATGGAATAAAATAGGTGTTACTTCTGAGTAAGCCATGTATGACATTCCCTTGTCCTTAAACAGCAGAAATGACACCAGAGGTGTTTTTAAAATTCCAAAAATAACTACCTAGTTTATTTACTTTAGGGGGGGGGGGGAAGACAGGTGAAATCAGGGGTTGAAAATTTCTGAGGTAAACCTGTCTGTCTGTCTCTGGCAAAATCAGAACATGCACAGACTTCAGTTCTTATGATCTTCACAGTTACTTAACGGCTTACATTTTGAGGCTTTGGTTCCCTTGTTTCCCCCCCGAGGTTTCTAGTATACTTTCTTTCTCTTCTGGAGTTACAAATGCTGGTACCCGCTTTTTAGTACCCCAATCCCCTTCCCTTTGCGCACCAGTGCTTTCCTTCAGTTGTTAACTGAATCTGAAGGTCTTCACAGGCAGTTTCCAACCACACCTGAACAGGGATCTCTTCACTCTCCAGAGCTACCTCCCTGTTTGACTGGGTAGGGAAAATCTCCTCTTCTTAGAAGATCTACTTTCTTTGGCCCATTTGGAAGTCTGCACCTACTTCCCAAACTTCCTTGCAACTTTCCTCAATTCTCCTGCTCGTGTTAAAACTGCTTTCCATTAGGACTCCGTCTCCCAACTCTTAAATCCATTCCTCTCTGCTAGGACTGAAAATCAGACCCTCCTCTTTCCAGCTCATGCTACCCAATCAGATTCCTTGGAGTATCACTCAAAGCCTTCTGATTCTGTGAGCAGTTAACAGCCCTGCCGCTGTGTGCATACAGTCCTTCCAGGCTTTTTAAAAACATGCAATCCATCACACCGTACTTAGGAGTCCTTTCTGAGATACAGAGAAATCTTATTCAGGGACTGAGTTTACAATGGACACACCATTTTGTTAAACCTAGAAAATTCATAAATCATGTAATAATGCTCTTTATAAAAGAAAGGGTGTTCAGAGAAGGGGATTCTGTGATGAGTCTGGATCCTCTCGTGCCAGGGTTGCCAGGCTCCCGATGCGGGTGGGAGATTCCATCCCTGTCTCCTGTTTCTTGATAACACTTGGAGCTGTGGTGGGATAAAAAAAAAATGTAATATCAATCATCTCTAGGAATTGCCATAGAATGTCTGGTGGTTATCCTTGTTATCCTGGAAGTGACATCACACCATTTCTGATGGCTGCCCCCTATTTCCTCCCCCCACCCCCTGGGTCTCCCACAGTTGGCCAGGCCATGCCTGGCAACCCTGTTTGATGCTGGACATCACACTTTTTAATTGCCATCTCATTTTCCTGTGTTATATGATCTCTGTACTTTAGTGCGATCATGTTCTCTCCATTCTCAAGCACAGGTATGTGTTCTTAGGCACTCAGATCTGTGTGATATGTCTGAACACAAAGTTTCAGCAGTGGCATTCTTTTGCAGTGGCAATTTAGAAGAGAAAGGCTTATTCCAGCTCCACAAGGATTTCTATTGTAGTTATTAATACCCAAAGAACTGCTTTAAGTATGGCTATATTAGAAGCCTGCATTAGAGTTCAGCGACTTGCAGTTCTGTTTCTTCTGTCTCTGGCTATGCTTCAATATGACTTGAAAGAGGAGACTATTTTTCTCATAAACTTTGCAGTTTGTTCTAATACAGGCTGTTTGAAGTATTACTTCTTATCCCATTGTTGATATGTATGCATTATGGATGGGGTTGTTGTCAAACATTCAACATTACAATAAAAAATGCAAGTGGGGACTGGGGAGAAAAGTTGTAGTTTTCTTTTTCAAAGCTGTCTTGAACAGCCTAATTAGTGAATGAGCAACCAAGAACAGTTCAAATATCTCCACACAAAGAATGACATACAGAGCTTTTCAGTAAGAAACCACTGTCTGCCCATTCAAATATTCTGTCAGATATTTTTAATAGTGGCAAGAAAGAGACAAGGCAAAAAACAGCTCAACATAATCAGGAACTGAACAATAAACTAAGCAGAGGACAACTCTGGTTGCCTTTCATAGCCTAATCAAGCCACCCACCCTGATCTCACTAAATAATTACCTCCAAATGCAATACAATGCAATCCTTCAGACCTCACCATTTTGACACATCACTCATCCTCTACCTGTTAAGTGGTGGTCTCAAACAGTGGGTCAGGACCAAAAAGTCGATCATTACTATATTGTGGTGGGGGCAGGGGGGATAGGTTCCTCTGGGAAAAAACTCTTGGTTAATGTAATGCAGCCTTTTGGTCAATACTGGTATATAAAATATAAATTTATCCAGTGGTTTATTGATGTGATATTCCTGCGTTTTATGTCGGGGAGAAGGAAAGTAGCATAGAGTGTGTCCCGAAAATACACTAAGTTTAGTAGTGTGTACCACTTCTAAAAGACTGAAAATCACTGATCTCTCATGTTCTAAGGAGGGTAGCATAAGTTGACAGTCCTGCAACAGAAATCCTAAGTGTTACTCCTGTATTTATTTATTTAGAAAATGAATATGTTACCTCTCCAAAGACCCACCCACAAGGTCAGTTTAATACAATAAAATGTGTAATGCCATAGAGTCCACCCTTCCAAGCAGCTATTTTCTCCATGGGAAGGGATCTCTGTTGTCTGGAGATCAGTTGTAATTCCAGGAGCTCTCCAGGCACCACCTGGAGGTTGGCAAACCATCTTAATCACAAGGTAATTTTCAGGGAGCTAGGTAAGATCTTTAAAGATAAAGATGTCTCTCTGGGAACCAATATCAAGATAATCCAAACTCTGGTATTCCCCATTACTATGTATGGATGTGAAAGTTGGACAGTGAAGAAAACTGACAAGAAGAAAATGGATTCATTTGAAAAGTGGTGCTAGAGGAGAGTTTTGTGGATACCATGGACAGCCAAAAAGACAAATAAGTGGGTACTAGATCAAATCAAACTTGAATCCTCCCTAGAAGCTAAAATGACAAAACTTTGATCATATCATGAGAATACAAGATTCTCTGGAAAAGTCAACAACGCTAGGAAAAGTGGAAGGCCGTAGGAAAAGAGGAAGACCTAAAATGAGATGGCTGGACACAATAAAAGAAGCCACGTCCTCCAGTTTGGAGGATCTGAGCAAGTCTATGAATGATAGGACATTTTGGAGGTCTTTCATTCATAGGGTCGCTATAGTTCAGAGGCGACTGAACAGCACATACACATATACACAATTTTCAGGGTAACGGGACAGCACTTATTATCTCTGCTTCACTCGTATAAAATGTAGCTTCAGCTATCACAGATTAAAACTACTTTTTCCTGGGCCGCTACTGAAGCCAGTTCCCAAGATCAGGCTGTAACAGTGCAATCTTATACAGAATTACTCCAGACTATAGTAACTCTGCACAGCATTGCACTGTAAAAGTCTTACAAGATCACTAGGACTGCAATTATACATGTGACTTTTGAAGTGGCACAATTTCTCATGAATTCTGATGACTGTGCCAGAACGTGCTGTTCTGAAATCCATAACATTAATTTGCCAGAAGGCATCTTTACTCCTATGAGTAAAGGCGAGATAGATCAACTTCCACTAGCCGATAGCCATGATCAAAGACTGATAACTGTGCTTTTTATTAATTAAGTTCTTAATAAAAAAACACGCTGCAGGAACTTGTCAGGGAGGTGTTTTCTAGGTCAAGTCATTACATGTGCGGTAAACAATGCATAACTAACTTACATACAGCTAAAAGAGGGGCGATGAATAAGGCCTAGTGAATTTTGGTTCCCAATTCAATAGACCCATGATTAATTCTTAGCCACTCAGCTCAATGGGTCAGCTCATATCCTCCAAGGCACAGGGCTCTGTTTCACCATCTTGTGGTATCGGAATTTTAAGCAGCTGATGGAAGGAAAGATAAAATGGTAATAAGCATTCCCCCCCGCCCCCCCACACACACTTCAGGCAGATAGATGTGCCATCAGCTCAAAATGCAGATTTTCTTGGTGACAGTTGCTATGTGAAATGCTATGAGATAGAAATTACTGTCATAATTAATAATAGGTAAAGGTTTTCCCTTTGATGTGCTAAATTCTATGTTGCTTGATTGAGATTTGTGACTGTATTTATTCCTGTAACTTTCTCTTTTTGTCTTATTGGTTCAATTGCTATCCAGAATCTAATCTTCTACAGGATTTAGACAAAACAATTAAGACTTTAGTTGTTCATGTGGGCTTTTGCTAGCAAAGGGGGGGACACCATTCTAATGAATTTATTAATACTTTAATTTTAAAGCCCTTACTCATCGAAACATAAAATATAGACCTCAGCAAGAACACCCAAACTCATAATACTCAAATTTGGCACCCCTTCCTAACAAGCAACACTGAGATGTTTTTTTAAATAATAATAACAACTTCTAAAAGGGTCCTAGTAAATAACTACCTTTGGAAAATCATGAGAGACAAAAATATATTTCTAAAAGCTTTCAGTTGTTTCTTGAAAAAGAGGAACAATTAATGGAGCTGGCATCCATAACGTAGGAAGAAAATGACAAAGAAATGCTCACTGGAAGACTAAGTGGGTACAGCCAATACATGTATAGAAGGGGATGTGCCCCACCCCTCTCCACTGCTACACTCATACACTATAACATATAAGAGCCTATGTGCATATAACTAAGTCCTAGCTCTTAAGGCCAGAGCATGGGACCAGTTCTAGTAGACGTTTTTGCTGTATTTTCATCCAGAATGTAAATACATGCTCTAGATGTGGACAAGTTATTGCCTATTCTGGTGGTATACTACAAAACTTTCTGCTGCATTAGAGGTACAAGTGTGGAGGGTATGGAATTGCCAACCTCAAGAATTACAACTGATCTCCAAATGACAGAAATCAGTTCCCCTGGCATTATACCCTGCTAAGTCACTCTCCTCCCCAAAACCCTTCCTCTCTGAGGCTCCACCTCAAATCTTCAGGAATTTCCCAACCTGGATTTTGCAGCCATAGAAGGGCAGATGTGTAGTTCTTCAACAAAAAGTGCTAATATCCCCATCTGTTGACTGGCTACCTCCAATGAAAGACAGATTTGAGGCTCAGGGTGGCGTCTGAGTGAGAGAATGAGCATAGAAATAGAAATGATAGAAATACTAGAGTAATACATGCTTAGGGATGCCAGGCTGCAGCGAGCAACCTCTGGGAAAAATTGGGGTGGTGGTGGGCAGGACCTAAGGTGCAGGCATTACTCCTGCATGTTGACATAGCTTCCAGTAAAAACTTTATTAGATGTGCTAGAATTCAGAAAACTGGAGGCTGTTTATGGCATCTCTTTCTGCATGGCTCAGATGTGCTAGAATTGCCCAATTATATATTCCTATATCCCTCTTTGTTAGGGTTGCCAGGTCTCCTGAGATCCAAACAGGATGGGAAGTGGGCAGTGCGGAACTTATGCACACACTCTGGGGCACGTCCTTGTTGCACCAGGAATGACATCATTCATTCAAAAGTGCACTGTGAAGATCTCAGGCCTGTTCCCTACACCCACACCCACACATCCACACCCACACCCACACCCGGCTGGCCAGGTAAGTAGTGGCGGGGGTGGAGGCTGGGAGCAGGGGATCCCTACTCTTTTTATACTGGCACCAAATAATCTCTACAAAATTCCATTGATGATCATTTCAAATTTCTGCTTTCAGATTTCCCATGCCATCTACTCTTGGCCCATTCTTCTAGTAGATCCCTTTGTTCCAGAATAGAGGTTAGCATTGTACAACAGCTGTTGAAAGCACTCCAGAAAAGCCATGGCTGAACCTGGTCATGCAGCTGAGGAGCAGCAGCAGCTCCTGCCACCTGTCATCTTCCTGGTCCGTAGTAAAGATTGGCCTCACTGAGAGGACTGGGCCTTCTCCACTGGGCCTCTCAGATATCAGGCAGTGGCAATAGCTGCTCTTGGCTGCTGGCATTCACTTGCTCACCCATCTTGGAACGCAAGGGGAGTAGTGGCAAGTCAAAGCCAACCCCCCCACTCTATCCTTCTGAGCAGTGAGTTCCTTCTCCTGGATGCCATTGCCCCTCAGTCACTTTCTCAGGCAGGTGACCAAGTAGAGGCCATGGCAGACAGCCAAAGCAGTAACAGTTCCCATTACCTGTCCTCTTCCTCTGTGCATCACAAAGGGAGAAAAAGGAAAAGCCTTGTGGAACAAGGACCACAGAAAGGCATCTTGCTACAGCCCTTCCAAAACCTGGAGCCAGCTCTGCTTTATCTTATTCCTATTGCCTCTATAGTAACTGAGAAAATTACCACCAATTTAATCACTGAGTCCCCCCTGCCCCCCACAACAATGCTACTGAAGATACATTAATGAAAGAACCATAACGACAGTTGAGCAAAGACTTGATTGACTGTATTATTGCAAACAAAGGCAAGGAAATTGAAATATCGCTTTCTGCAAATGAATTCGTGTGAGGTCCAACCCATGCTGGATAGCACATGACTTAACAACCTCAACAATCCTCTGAGACTAGCTCAGCCAGAAAGTGCTGTGCAGAAAAGTGGATAGTCCACCAAGAGATCCCCAGTTTGTGCTTCAGCCTTCCATAGCAGCACCACATTTTCTTTCATGTGTGGTGACTCTGTTCTAAAGACAGCACAATAAGAATATTGGTTGGCTGACAATGACAACTAGAAGAATCACTTGATTTTGTTAGAACTTCTAATGGAGGAAAATAAAACAGGAGTTTAGTAGTGACTTAAAAACAAACAACATTAATTGCATCATAAGCTCTTATGTGTCAGAGCTCACTTCATCCGATGCAAGAAGTGTACATTCTTTAGTCCTGCTACTCATCCCTCTATTGATTGTAGCTTTCAGTATCTGATGAAGTGAGCTCTGACTCCTGAAAGTTTATGATGAAATAAATACAGGTGAAGAACCATATTTTTAAATGCTCTCCTACACTGAAAACCTGCAAGCAACAAACTAATATAGCAGGGGAAGAACTAGATTTGAATTTTTCTCTCTGGTGCACTATTTTTGCAAGAAGTCTTTGCATGGGGGAATATCAGCTGCCATTGGAAATGATACAATTGACACTATCACCTGGGGATTCTACCTCCTCATTCTGTTTCATGCATAGGCCAAGCACCAGGGGGCAGGAGCTAGGAAAGTCTGTTTTCTTCTTTAGCCTCTAGAAAGTTGCTGCAAGTCAGAGCAGACAACGCTAGTGAGATGGGGCAATGTTCTGACTTAGTATAAGGAGCTTTGTTCATCTCTCTCCTCCTCAAACTCAGTTTCTTCAGCCAGAGAAGAAAGGTTCCCTAAACTACCAGAAGCTCACCTTTTCTCTGTCCTATTGAGTTGATCCATTTCTAGACTGAGGCCTTAATATCGGGTCACATGTTCTGGCAGATGTAGGGAAGCTGCATTCCATTTATCCACCTGAAGGTGGATATCACACAGTGAGCCATTTGTGCCCATATCCTCTTGTTATAGCATTATAAGCAGCCATAATGTTTGCACTGGTGTCAGAAATTCTCTTGGGTGCATAATAAGCTTACCCACACCCATCACTTTTTCAACAACTTATGAAACTGATAAGCACTAGAGTCAGGGCAGACAAAAGAAAGTAACGCTTCACATGCTATGTAATGTATGGCATTTGGTTGCAGTAAATAAATGGATGAAGTAATTTGCAGGGGAGCATCATAATGTTCGATGATCATGCTGAAACAGAGATGGGCACGAATTGAATTACGAACCAAAAAATGCACAAACCAGGCCAGTTCATGGTTTGCGAACCAGTGGTTCATGCAAGCTCATTTCCACAAACTTCCACAAACTGGTCTACTGTTCGTTTGGGTCGTATTAAAGGGGCAGTTTTCCTGCTGCTTGCAAGTGGCAGGTCTGTTTAAAATGCCCAAACCCCACCCCCCATCACCAGTCCCACACTTACCTTGCCCAGCTGCCCTGTGGGCCCGCGGCATCCTCCCCCTCCTCCTGCGAGGGGCAGGAAGGACGTTTTTGGCCTCTTCTGCCACTGTGTGGGCCTGCACAGCAGTGGAGGAGGCCAAAACCGGCCTTCCCATCCCTTGCGGGAGGAGGGGGAGGACGCCGTGGGCCCACAGGGCAGCTGGGCAAGGTAAGTGTGGGGCTGGGGGCTGGGATTTGAGCCATTGAAAGGGCCCTGCCACTTGCAAGTGGCAGGTCTTTTTAAACTATCAGCTGGCAGGCAGTGGGGGGATTCCCCCCCACCTGCCAGCTGATCGTTTAAAGGGCCCTGCCTCTTGCAAGGCAGGAAAGGGCCCTTTGAACTGTCAAATGCTCTTTTCCCTGCTGCTGCTAAGCAGCTGGAAAGGGACATTTAAACCCCACAAACTGGTTCGTAAACTTGCCCCAGTTCGTGCCAGTTCATAGTTCCTGGTTCGCGAAAACCCACAAACCACGAACCTCATGGTTCGGTTTTTTTGTGATTCGTGCCCATCTCTAATATGGATACAGAGTTAGGCATGATGTAGACAATTGATGTCAAGGGGTTTAAGGGAGCCTAATTCACTTGGATTATCATCATAGTATAAAAAGGGCATAGGGGGAAAACACATAATTCAGCTTCCTGGGCTGTATCAATTCAGAATGCAGAAGAGGGATCACAAAGTACTGTTCCTATATGTTAAAAACTGCCTTCCTGTGACAGCTTCTGACATATGGATGCCAGGGAGAGTGGTTCCTTCTGTCATGTCGGGAACCAGCCTTCTTCCTGATGTCTGAGCATTCTATGAGCACAGTCATCTGAAACATCTTTAAAACCAGGGCTTGGCTTCCACCACAATGAGGATGGTGTCGATCTGCTGTTGTGGCACAGTGGTGGCACAGGAAGAAGTGATATGTACCCTATGCATATCATCATCTTCTTCAGTCCCTGCCAAGCCCCCAAGGCATGGGCAGCACCTCTGGAACTCATTTGCCTTCTGTCCGCTGCTGGGGCAGGAGGTGGCAACAGACTTTGCCTCTCAAATCTGTTTTACCACCAGCTGGGTCCAGCTCCCCAGGCTCTCAGAGATAAAATCTGTTGTCTTTGCATGGAAATGCCAAGGAATGAATCGGGGGCCTTCAGCTTGCCAACCATGTATTCAGCACTCTGACATGTACCTATGGGAACTTTTTTCTGGAGAAGCAGTCAAACCTAGACAGCCCATCCCCACATTCTTAAATGGTTCAGTTCCAAGAGATTTGTATGGATGTTTTTTTTCTTAAGCCCAACCAGTAGAGATATATGGGAAACAATAGGGTTGTTACAAGGGGTGGGATTTTTTTCTGAAAGTTTCTTTTGTAGATATAACAATTGGTTCCTCAGATTCTCTTTTCCTCTTTCAAAAGAGGAATTCTCTTTGATTTCTCATTAAATTATCATTGAGGTTTTTTAAAACAATGTGATAGCATAAATTTCCTCATCTGTGGATTTCTGCCTATTGTTGTGCCACTGTAATACAATATGGGTAAAAGCTGTCTGATGTAGCAAGGATATGTTCAGACTAGTCTTGCTTGTGTTTTTTTGTTTAATGGCTCATTTTGTTCTTAATTTTTCAACTATGCTTGTAGTATATAAATAAACACATCATTCCTTAAGAGATCCAAATGGAATCTTCCTCTTCATGAAAGAGAAATTGATTTGAAACTGATTGAAATTCCTAAAAAGAGGAATAGAAGAGGATTGCTGGATTTCAGGCAGAAATTCAGCAAAGAGGAATTAAGAGAATTCCACTTAACCACCCTAGGAAACAAGCATTTCTAATGAGGACCAAGAAGCAGGACCTCAACCTCTGTGTGAGGGAGTAGCTGTACAACCTTCCACAAACAGAGGAGTATGCTATGTTTACAAAATGTGAGGATCACCCTTATTGCCCTGATGTCTGGATCAAACTGTTCATGTTTCTACTTTTTTAAAAGGTATGAATATAAGAGAATGGGTAGGGGAAAAACCCCAACCCCCCATAACTGTTTAAAGCTATCACAAGAGAATAAAGTATCTACCAAAGTATTAATATTAACACAATTATGGGAGTTTTATCAAGAGTGCCTTTATCTCCTGATTGCAAACAATAGCTGCCTGAAGGAGAGTGATACCCTTGAGTATTGAGGAAGAAAACCAACAGCCGCTTTAGAGCCACATAAAATCAACTTGTGGCTTCAAAAAAAATCAGGAGAAAAATTCTTGAAGCCACAATTATGAGCAGTTAGAGAGTAAATGAATCTATTTTTCATCACCTTGGGCGCTGAAGGGAAAGCATTTGAGAATTATATTGATAAGAGGAGAGAGCTGAGATATTCAAACACATTTAATGTTCTTTTAATTGATTAAGCTAGAACAGGAGTATTTGAGGATGCATAAAGGAGATATTTTTGCATTAATATTCAAATCAAATGTGCATCAGCTCAAGAGGACTAGTCCCTGCTGTATGCATAGAATGAGAGAGTTCAACGTTCTTTGGTAAATTAGATGTTCTTTGGTTGTTCACCTAATCAAGATACAGAAGGTTGAGGTGTCAGGATAAAAAGCCTAATATAATAACCTACAGAATCAAAAACTGCCATAGTGTCTCAAGATGAAACTAGACATGAGAGTAGTGTATCTAGTTACCTGTAAGTCTGGTGGCTCAATTAGGTATCAAGTAGGTTGGAAACCCAACATTAAGAGAAATGGGGGGGGGGCACCGAATCATTCGCTGTCTCAAGGTTTACACTTCCTTCTCCAGAAACTTTTCTCCCACTCAGGCTCACTTACAGTATCAGGTCTCAGCTGAGAGGAAAGCATCTTGAAAGACAGACTGCAAGGAGTTAAGTCATAGACAACAGGATAAAGTATAAGACCCTTTACTTGTGTACCCTTTTGTTACAGAAGTGAGACCTTTCCCTCATGATTGGGGAGGGCTCTACAGCCATCCCTTCTAAGTTGAGCTTCAGAGTGGCTTTATCCCAGCATATGTGTTGAAGGAAGTAACTGTGTGAGGAAGGGGGGCAAATGGAGTAAGTAAGTACAACCACCAGTTACAGAAGGCACTGTTAAGTACGATAAAGAGGCAATATGGTGTTTGAAACTGACAGGATGAAGTTAAGGGAAGAGAGATTAGAAGTTTCAAAGCATTTCCACCACCACTGTGACACTGAGAGATCTCTGTCTTTTGGTGCTACACCTCTGAAGATGCCAGCCACAGCTGCTGGCAAAACATCAGGAACTACAATGCCAAGACCACGGCAATACAGCCCGGAAAACCCACAACAACCATTTCCACCTTCTCAACTTTCTCCCAACCTGCTCTTAAGCAAATTACTGAATGGTTTTCCAAAACCTTCACCTATCCTCCATGAATTAATCATATATCAGCCTGACCTGCTTTGCATTACAGAGAAAAAAAATTAAAAATATAAAGGTTCAGTTTGCCAAACGTGTCAATCCCATTAATTTCAAAGGGAGAGAGGTTTACCTGTTCAACAGAAAACAATGGGATTTACCAGTGTTTAAATTCAGTCTGACTGTGAGTTGAAACTTACATTTTGTTTGTTTCCTAGTCATTGGCTACAGGTCTTTAAACACTGCTCAGTTTCTGGACGGTAATCTTAGCATAATCCTACAGTAACGGTGTTCCAGTAACGGCTGTGCAATTGCAGCGGTGTGCCTTTTCTCCCTGTTTCCCAGATACCTATGAATGTATGTGTTCATAGAAAGTAATTTCTTCTAGAGTCTTTCTATAACAATATTCCGTGGAGGGGACCCATCATTAATCTTGAGCACAGAAACTATTGGCAAAGGGTGGGAAAATGGGCCATTGAAAAAGCGCCCTCCAGACAGTAATAGAATAATTTGTCTCTCTTTCATGCACTCACACATACACATGGCCTCAACACATCGAATGGTGACTGGAAAAAGAAAAAAGAAAAAGAAAAGCAGAGTTCATGCAGTGCAGTTCATACAGTCGGAGCTAGGAAATGTAAATGTCTTTAATAATTCTCAGATAAATAACCCTGAATATATTGCCTTTAAGTGCTTCATTTATTTTAACGAAATACTTCTCAAAGAAGTGCTCCAGTGTCAGGCCGTAGAGAGCACTTTATAAAGGGATATTAATTATTCCCTGGAACTTACAAGTGTCACTGGGTAAGAGTCCTGCTGTATAAAATACCAATATACCATCATACTCCATGACTAATTTAGGCTAGTCCAAATCCTGAATTTCCAGCTGAGAACTGGAATTATTTAGCAATTATTTAGTGGAGCATAAATATTTAGAGACAGTTTGTACTAACAAATCTTGTCTCTAGGAGCCAGGCCCACAACAATATTCACAGTGCAAGTTTTCCTCAGATAAATCAAGCCTCTAACTTCACACCTTCCTTATTTCATCTTTACAATTTTTGCAGATTACCCACGCTTGAATATTTATGTGCCACCGTGCTGAGGGTTCGGTGCATGCCAGCACGTTGATATATAAATATATAAAGCAAGGCACTTGGTGACCCTTGGGGGAAAAAAACTACGTACTGTGTTTTGAAAGTGGGAGGGCTTTTGTTAAAATATAAATATCAGTAAATATCAGCCTGATTCCATAGCTACTAAATTGGGGGAGGGAGAGTAGAATATGGTGATAGGCTCCACTGCAATGACACAACTTGGAAAGCCATTGGGGCATAGTGGTTAGTGTGTCTGACTAGCATCTGGGAGAGCTGGATTCAAGTTCCACTCTTCCATGAAAGTTCACTGCATGACTTTCAGTCAATCACCCAGCCTAACCCACCTTGTAGGGTTGTTGTGAAGATAAAATGGGGAAGGGAGAACCATGAGCTCCTGGGAGGAATAGGAAAATAAAAGGTACGAGATAACTCAGTCTGATCAGCAGAATCATGCATACCAAAGATATTATTGGCAGGTGATTTTTTCCCCATGCAATTTGATACTAACTGTACATAAAGGAGGCCTTTGGTCCTCCTGGTCATCACATCATTCTGAGTAGTTTGTTTGTAATGGAAAATCCTGAGCTGAAAATGCTGACTCTGTGAACCTAGGCAGATCATTAGAGGGGAAGGCAGGCAGGGTTACATCAGTGCTTAGTTCTCGTGGCCCCTTCTTACATGCCCAGTATATTGCCGATCACCACTTTGGGGTCAGGAAGCAATTTTCCCCAGGCCAGTTTGACTAGGGATCCTGATGATGTTTTGCCATCTCCTGGGAATGGAGCAGAGGTGCTGGGTGTGTGTGTGTGGGGGGGGGGGGGAGGTAGTTGTGAATTTCCTGCATTGTGCAGGGGGGTGGAGTAGATGACCCTGCAGGTCCCTTCCAATTCTATGATTCTATTCCACTATTGGAATCTCCTTACCTCATGATACCCAGCCACATAGCCTACCAAATTTGGGAGGGGAGATACATCGGGGGGGGGGGGGGGCGGATACTGGAAGCAACTGCAAGAAAAAGTAAGGAATATTTGATATTTTTCAAAAACAAAACCTCGTTTGCGATCCCAGGAGGTGGAGGTATACTTTCATGAGAAACCCATAAAGATTACTGAAATAGCAAATGGCAAAATGAAATTAAATGTGACAGAGACTGTTGATCTGGTACATCTCTGTAGCTTGTCTAATTTAGCAGATGTGCTGCCTCAGGGCATTTGGACCCTGTAGGACTGACATGAAAGATGTTTCCATTCCTGCTGGTCCCCTCCTGGTCCAGGTTCTCCCACATGTCATGCAAACGATCAGTGTTCTAGTTTCTTGCCCTGTCACCCATGTCCCATTCAAACATTGCAGCACTGAGAGAGAGAGAAAGCTGCAATGTGGACTGGCCCCAGCAGCAACCAGTTGCAATGGGGTTGCCAGCAGCAAACATTGGGGCTCTATAGCACAACTGACTTACCACAATTGTGTTCCACAGTTTGGCACTGTAACAGTATGAAAACTTTGCCCTGGGGATTAGGAATACCAAGTATAAAATCATTATTTATTACTGATTATAAAGCTGTGATAGGTCAATTATTTTCACATGCCACCATATTCGACTAACGGTGGATTTGGAATAATTCTAAGCTATAAGTTGAAAACTGTGTTAGAATGAGAAGCCTCTTAAATCTTTATTAGACGACGATATTAAAGCTTCACTGATACAGAAATATCTCCCATCTGGGCCCCTCTTTCGTTGTTGTTGTTATTGTTGCCGTGAAATGTCTATTTCCCAAAGGAATAAGGCCCATTTTAACCTGCTGTGGGACAGAACACCTGTTTCACATATCACTTCGTATGGATAATGTACAGTTCCACCATTATCATGCAAAGCAGCAGGGGCAAATGAAACGACAGCTTCATGGGATGTGCAAGATTTAAAAGCATTCACCGATATCCCTAACAACCATTTGTTCTCCCCACCTTCCATCCCTGCCTTCCAGCTTACCAGAACTTGTGACTGCTCTGCTCTTCCCTTCCCCTCCTAATAACAGAGGGAAGGGAGCAATAAAAAATAAACCTTCCACTACTGATAACAGATTCACTTCTGCCTTATTAGAAATCTGCTTGCAAAGCCAGTCTGTGACATGAGCCAACTGTATCTTGGCTGCCAGTTACATATGATAATGTATGGCCCCAAAGTGGATAGATGGCTGTAATTCACTTGAGGGACTCTGCTTATGTCATAAAGCGCTTGAGCAGTTTATGAACAGCAACAGAACCTTGAGAGTGAATTACAGCCCTGCATTCACTTCTAGGACATCTGTTGTTGTTGTTCAATACAGAGTA
The DNA here is from genome assembly GCF_028583425.1 of Eublepharis macularius. NCBI lineage: Eukaryota > Metazoa > Chordata > Lepidosauria > Squamata > Eublepharidae > Eublepharis > Eublepharis macularius. Next base: position 44,891,775 of record NC_072800.1, read on the forward strand.
TACAGGGTTTTTTTAAAAATAAATTAAAAGGGGGGAGAAAATTCCTCCTTCACCAAGTCTTCAGTTTCCAAAAATGTTTTTTTTTTATCCTTCATCTGGAAATGGCACCTGTTTAAGGCTTCCAGGGCAGGAAATCATTGTACAAATTTTCTGAAGCCCTTAAAGAGACAGGTCCCCACTCTCAGATTGGCAATCCTGTTGGCAACAAGGTTAAGTTAAACCTGTACACCATGCAGAATTAACCAGTAGGCTAATTATACTATAGAAGTGTTCTGAGCCCTGTGAGGAATATACTCACCAGGTACAATACAGAACAGATCTTATGTGGAAGCCTATGCAATGATGTATTGTCGAAGGCTTTCACGGCCGGAGAACGATGGTTGTTGTGGGTTTTCCGGGCTGTATTGCCGTGGTCTTGGCATTGTAGTTCCTGACGTTTCGCCAGCAGCTGTGGCTGGCATCTTCAGAGGTGTAGCACCAAAAGACAGAGATCTCTCAGTGTCACAGTGTGGAAAAGAGAAGAGATGTAGGTCATTTGTATCTACTCAGGAGGGGTGGGGTTGAGCTGAGTCATCCTGTAAGAGTTTCCCAGGGTGTGGAATGCTAATGGCGGGAGGCTTCACTGTATCCTGAGGAGGTTCTTTTGCATATGGATTGGTACTTGATGTGCTAATCTTCTCTGCAGGGCTATTGTCAGGGATAGAATGTTTTGTTAGCCTGGTGTTTTTCAGAACTGGCAACCATGCTCGGTTCATTCTTAAGGTTTCTTCTTTCCTGTTGAAGTTTTGCTTATGCTTGTGAATTTCAATGGCTTCCCTGTGCAGTCTGACAAAGTAGTTGGAAGTATTGTCCAACTACTTTTTTTTTTTTCAGGTTTCATGTTCTTTTATTCTTGTCTGGATGCTACGCTTTGTGGTCCCGATGTAAACTTGTCCACAGCTGCAGGGTATACGGTATACTCCTGCAGAGGTTAGGGGGTCTCTACTGTCTTTTGCTGATCGTAGCATCTGTTGTATTTTTCGGGTGGGTCTGAATACTGCTTGAAGGTTTACATCGGGACCACAAAGCGTAGCATCCAGACAAGAATAAAAGAACATGAAAGACACTGCAGACTTGGACAACCTGAAAAATCAGCAGTGGCTGAACATAGCCTAACTCAAACAGGGCACAGTATCTTATTCCAGGACACCAAAATACTGGACAACACTTCCAACTACTTTGTCAGACTGCACAGGGAAGCCATTGAAATTCACAAGCATAAGCAAAACTTCAACAGGAAAGAAGAAACCTTAAGAATGAACCGAGCATGGTTGCCAGTTCTGAAAAACACCAGGCTAACAAAACATTCTATCCCTGACAATAGCCCTGCAGAGAAGATTAGCACATCAAGTACCAATCCATATGCAAAAGAACCTCCTCAGGATACAGTGAAGCCTCCCGCCATTAGCATTCCACACCCTGGGAAACTCTTACAGGATGACTCAGCTCAACCCCACCCCTCCTGAGTAGATACAAATGACCTACATCTCTTCTCTTTTCCACACTGTGACACTGAGAGATCTCTGTCTTTTGGTGCTACACCTCTGAAGATGCCAGCCACAGCTGCTGGTGAAACGTCAGGAACTACAATGCCAAGACCACAGCAATACAGCCCGGAAAACCCACAACAACCAGCCTATGCAATGGTTTGAATACCAGGCTATAGTACTACACATGCACCGAAAAACCCAGATGCTATATCCAGCAGTCCTTGTTTGCTACGGATAATCCCCATTTTTCAAATTCTTGTCCTAGGTAAATCACTGACCTATCAGGCCATGGATGACAGGCTATGGCAAATAGATCCCTGTACCATTGCAGCAAGAAATCCAGGCTCTTGGTTAATGGCTTTATTCAGAAATCAGATCATTTCCACAGATATGTCCACAGAATTACTCAGAAGCAAGGTAAGCATCTAAGCAGTAAGAACAGGTTGACAGGAATGGTAACATGTGGGAAATTCCTTCCTCTTAACACACGTTTTATCCTTCCCCCTCCCAACAGTAAAACAGGACTTTTGGTGCGAACTCGTCCTGAGAACGTCTCACATATTTGTACTATCAAGTCGAGACACTGAGAAAGCAAGAGATCAAAGTTGAGACATAGCAGTGCATGGGAGTGAGCAGTATACAAGGTCAGAAGCACTTAAAGTTTCTACAGTCCATTAGATAAGGTACCTCCAGCTTCAATAAGCCTGTGAAATGAAACAGTTATGGCATTGGCAATATGACATCAAGTAATAGCATGAAAAATTGGTTCAGAAACAACAGAGCATTAAGTAGTGGTATGGATGGGGCACAGACATGACAGTTTTGCCCTTTAGGGAAGTCTTATTCAAATGTCATTAACGTGAGTTGCTATTATCTTTTAGGGCTCAGTTCTCTCTTCATCACCTCTAGGAGTTCGCTACACACCCATGTAAATGCATGCACATGAACACAAAGGCACCATGCAGTGCACAGCCTGAGTTTTCTCACAGAACAGAAGCTGTCATACATATTGCAGGACAACTACCTTTTCCAACTACAACCAAAGCCAAACCAAATCTTGGCTTTTAAATCCATGGACTTCCTAATAAATGAAACCTTAACACAGCAGGTGGACACTTTCAGTAGAATGAGGTGAAAGTAAGGAGGTGCTTGGACAGTGAGGCTTGCTATAAGAATTATGTTTACAAGATTATGTGTTTGTATCTGTGACATGCTAGAGACTACATGGCCTAACTCCTTACTCCCACATTAAGCTCACCAGGGGCTTTGAATCAGTCACTGTCTCTTAGTTTAATATACCTCACAGGTTTGTTGTGAGAATTAAAAAAGCGGGGGGAGGGGGGATGCATTCTCCACATACACAGTACGAACTTAAACAAGCCTACATTATTTTGCCCTGAACTTGATAGTCCAGACTAGACACGGGCACGAACAGAAAAAAACAACAACGAACATTGTGTTCATTGTTCGTTGTCATCCACGAACAACAAACAATGAACATTGACGAACATGACCTGTTCATGAACATGTTCGTTGTTTGTTGTTCAAGGGGGCCAGCAGGCTCTCCTCCAGCCATCAAGATTCCTACCAAACCACTCCCAGAAACTCTACCTGAGCAGGCAGCATGAAATATGCCAATAATAAATAATAGCTTGGCCCCAGAGCCTGGCAGCAGCCCTGGAACCTGAAGGGGTAGATCCCTACTGTACCACTCCCAGAAACCTTACCTGAGCAGGCAGCATGAAATATACCAGTAATAAATAATAGCTTGGCCCCGAGCCTGGCAGCACCCCTAGGAACTGAAAGGGTAGATCCCTATCCCACCACACACAAAGAAAATTCAAGCTCCAATGCACTCTTCCTGTCTCTCTATGAAAATGCCAACAGCATCTCTCCCTCTCCACTGTCTGCAAAGCCAGAGCTGGGAGCCCCCCTCCCCCCTGGTCTTTGCTCCCTTGTAACAAATTTGGAGCTCCACACTTGAAAGGAAGACCTGCTTATCAAGCTAAATTGGGCTTAGATTGGGGTTTCCAGGGCAACAGCAGGAGTTCAGACAGAGTTCAGACAATCCCTGCCTAAGCTGCCAAGGGAATTGATTGCAGGTGCCAGACTGTCTGGCTTGACTAACAGCAATGAACAAGGCTTACAACAACCACCTGTTTGTTTAGAATGGGACCTCACGAACAGCTTGTTCGCAAACAGCAGATTGGGCTGTTTGTGGCTTTTTAAAGTTTGTATTGCTGTTCGTGCCCATCTCTAGTCCAGACTTGCCTAATCTTTCCAGATCTTGGAAGCTAAGCAGGCTCAGCCCTGGTTAGCACTTCAATGGGGGAAACCACTAAGGAAGTCCAGGCTAACTATGCAGAGGCATGCAATGGCAAAACCACCTCTGAAAATCTCTTGCCTTGAAAACTTTCTGGGGTGGCCATAAGTTGCCTATGACTTGACAGGGGGGAAAGTTCATTTATTTACTTACTTCATTTACCTTATTTGTTTATTTGTTTCATTTATACCCCATCTTTCTCCCCAATGGAGACCTGAAGTGGCTTCCATTGTTCTCCTCTCCTCCATGTTATTCTCACAACAGCCCTGTGGAGTAGGTAAGGCTGAGAGTGTGTGTTTGGCTCAAGGTTACTCAGTGAGCTTCCATGGCAAAACCAGGATTTGAACCTGGGTTTCCCAGATCCTAGTCCAATATTCTTAAATACTATACTACAGGGGCATATTAATTTATATCTTGTCTTTTCCCCAGTGGGGACCAGGGCTGTATTATTCATAAGACTGACTAGGCTGAAGCCTAGGGGACCCACAGGGACTAGGGGCCCATCAATTTTTTTTTGCTGAGACACTGTTACCTGCACCCTAGGGCTCCAATGGTTAAAGGTACTTTACACTCTGCACCATAGCAATACATGTACATATATACATGTACATATATATACTCTCATAAGTATATATGAATAGAATTCTTCAGGAGATCCTCAAAATGGATATAGGGCTATGTACGGCAGTCTAGTACATACTGTACCAGGGTTAGGCTATCAGCTGTAATGGGGTGAAAGACTGAAGTGCCGGAGGGGGCCCAAAATATCTGAAAGGCTAGGGGCCTGGTCATGGGTTAATACTACCCTGGTGGGGACCCAAAGTGGCTTACATCATTCTCTTTTTCTTCCTTTTATCCTCACAACAACCCTTTGAGGTAGGTTAAGCTGAGAATGTGTGATGGGCTCAAGCTCATCCAGCAACCTTCTGAGGCAGAGTAGGGATTTGAACCTGGCTCTCCCAGATTCTGGTCGAAGACTCTAACCATGACTAGAGATGGGCACGATCCGCATTATGATTGAAAAAAACCCACGATAATGGCGATCGCGCAATTGTGACCCGGCGGATCGTGATCGTCCACAGCCAACGATCCAGCAATCGGGAGAGGCCTGGATCATTGTGTTCGGGCTTGGATCTGGGATCCAGAGACTCAGGCACCAGCAATCTATTCCCCTGGCAGCGGAGCCAGAGGAAAGCCTGAGCTCTGTTTGCCCTCCTTCTGTCACCCTGGAAACTCAAATGGAAGCCCAGCTTTCCTTGATCAGCAGGGCTTCCTTCCAACCACGGAGCAGCAAAGCAGTCACAAGTTGGGAGAAGACATCCAGGGGAGGGAGGGGGAAGGGGGTGTTCTGTAGCCATGGGCACTCCCTGCAAACCCTGATAGGCAGCTCTGACGGCCAAACACAGACGAGCGGCCAGACCCCCCCACCCCCTGAGGGGAGGCAGCTCATTGCCGCCTCCCTGTGCCCGCCAGGCCCGGCGGCCACCAGCACCACCCACCTTCCCACATAATACCAGCGCGTCCCGCTTTGGCCTCCTCGATCCACGATCCACGGCTCAGAAACGGGAGATTATCGGTGTGGATCGTTAATTTGGGATCATCGCCGGCGCGATCCACGATCAGCTGGATCGTTAATTTTTTTTGGATCGTGCCCATCTCTAACCATGACACCACATTTCTGCATTATATTTTTATGCCATCATTTCCCCCAGAGTACTCAGGCCGATATACGTGGTTTCCACCCTCTATTTTATCCTCACAATAACCCTGTGAATAAGGTTAAGGAGAAACTGCCTGGTGAGTTCTAGGGCTCTGAGAAGATTAAATCCTGAGCTTCTCGGTTCCTAGTCAAACCCTCCCAACCCTGACACTAAACTAAGGCTGTTTTCCCAAACATTGGATGATGCACTTTCAACGCATTTTAGAAATCATTTGCATAGCACTTTATTGCTAAAGTGCACTGAATGTGCATTATCCAATGTGTATGAAAGCAGAGTGATCCACCATTCTTCAAAAGAAGCCTTCTGAGAGGTCTAGGAATCTGAAGAATCTGTCCTGAACACCATGGCAGTGAGATAGGCATCAAAGTGGAACATATTTGCAGAGTGCCTCTGATAGTCATGTAGGGAAAGAGAATCTTAGCAGCTGCAATTTCTCCTGTTTAATGTCACAAAATAGAGGAAGAAAGCACATTCCCTCCAACTTATTTAACTATTCAAGCCCCTTTCCCACATAGAATCAGACACCAGTGTAAATTCTTCTTCTAAAGTCAGTCTTATTTAAGCTCTTTTCAAATGTCTAGTTTTGTCACTCCAACTGTGTATAATAGCAGTGTGAGCTAACTGCAATTCTCCCACTATGCACAGTCACCATTTTGTGCAAATACTGCAAAGTTTGTATTTTCCATGTATGTACAGTTTTGGTACATATGAATGCATTTTCTCAAAATAGCAGTATTTCATTGGCATGTGCTTAAGTTGTATGTACATGAAAAATACATGCTTTCACACAAAATGGTAACCACATGTACTGGGAGGATTATGCTTAGCACATGCTACAGTTATGTGTGGCTGGAGAGCTAAAATCAAACATTTGATACAGCTTTAATTTTTGCACAGTCTGCACATGGTAATGTTTCTTATTATATGTCAGAAGAAAAGTTGCCAAATTCTCAGCTATGGTAAAATTTCTCTTGCTGGTATCTTGATGTAATGAAGACTTGAATATCCATTCATGCTCCATTGCAGTGTAGCATTAGAGAGCCAGTTTGGTGTAGTGGTTAAGAGCAGCAGGACTCTAATTTGGAGAACCAGGTTTGATTCCCCACTCCTTCACTTGAAGCCAGTCACCTTCAGTCACAGCTCTGCCAGAGCTCTCTCAGCCCCATGCACCTCACAGATTGATTGTTGTGGGGGTAATAATAAAATACTTTGTAAACTGCTTTGAGTGGGTGTTAAATTGTCCTGAAAGGTGGTATATAAATTGAATGTGGTTATTTTTGTTGTTAGCATGCCAAACAAATAATGTGTTTCTTGGATAATAATGGGAAAGTTGTTTCTGTTCAAGCCTTATTAGACTGGTTAACTATGAGTTTCTTTTATAAATAATTGTTTTTAAAAGTTTACTTTTTTCACGCATTCTAAATTGGCACAAAATGTTTTGCTTATGTGCATTCTCACAATGCCATTTGAGGACTGTAGTTATGGAGTGGGCAGACACCCATCACATTGCCTGAGCAGCTGTGCAACGCTTCCATGTTCACTGTCCAGACTGGACTGAAATCAGAGCTGGGTCAGTGTTCTGAAAATTACAGAGCAATTAAAAAAAAAAACTCAAATCATTCCTCTATCAAGAAGAAGGTACAGTTTCTAGTCCAGACCCAAATAAGTATCCAAAGTAACCAAGTTATACGTATGTGGTGAAAGTGTATAGTATGAGCAACGTGGCTACCGTGTGATCTGATCCATCTGATAAAAGCACTGTAGAACTGTGGGGTATCAGCTAAGAATGGGTCTCGTTACTAATGGGTAAGAGACTCTGGGGTAAAGGTGCTTACCTGAAAGCACTAATTGAAAATCTGAATTATAAAACCACAGTTTAGCTTTATAGTCATGATCACCACTTTATGCATTTGTGTGTAAATGGGGCAGAGTGCAGCATAGAGTTTTAAGGGGTACAAGGTCCCATAATCTTGGCTAGTATAATATCCTCTCTTTTAATCGGATGCTTATGTGGCTATCAGGGTCATTAAAATGGGGTAATTTTTTGGAACATGAATAAAAAGCAAAACATCTTTTCATACCCAGCCGTGAAGGACTATTCATGGTCGATGATTACAGAGGACCTGACTTGGCTTTCACGGTACTGATGTAAATCCACAGTTATTTACTGTTTTCAGTGAAGGCCTCTGCTAGTTCTTTCACTGTGCTCTAACATCAGTCTTACTTTCTTCTTTTTCTATGCAAGTCACCTTTGCAAAACAGAACATTTGCTTTCTTGCAAATTTCACTTTTCAGAAGTTGAGATCTACACAGATAGCCTAAAATGAAAGAAGAATGTTACTCAGTGAATTTTGTTAGGAGATCAAAGAGGTATTGCTGGGGAAATTTTCAAAGCATATATTTCTACCCATGTATACTGTTACTATAGATATTTGCTTTAAGACACACTATTTGTTACATAGATATTCATTTTCTCCTGCTGTTGAACTCAATACTTGAAATTACTCCTGTGTTTATTAATAACAATAACAACAACTGCGTTTATATACCACTCTTCTATACAGATTAGTGCCCCACTCTGAGCAGTGAACAAAGTCAGAGTTATTATTATCCCCACAATACAGCTGGGGCTGAGAAGAATGGCTTACCCAAGACCACCTGCTGAGCTCATGGCAGTAGTAGGATTTGAACCAGCAGAGTGCTGATTCACAACCCAACCAGTCTGAAGATTATTATGATGTCCCAGAAGGATGTATAGCAGTGATTAACAAACAGAAGGAAGAAACAATCTCACAAGCAATTTTTAAAAGTGTCTTTAGGAAAAATGTTTCTAACAGTAGAAAACTGAATATATGACATCAGGAGACTCTTCAAAAGGAAAGGAAACAAAGGGCAACCCCAGAACCAAACTGAAAGGAACCAACAAACTGGGGAACCACGAATCTAGAAATTAATTGTATGTATTCTTCCAAAGTGCAAGGCGCAAACGTGCTGAATAAATTTAACATGTATCATAAATACATTTACAGAATGCAAAGTCCATCCGTTAGAACATCAAATCGTCACAATTTCAAAATCACAAAGTCCATCCGTTTATAACATGAATCTTCGCCGTCCGGAATACATTTGAAACTTTAAAGTGCAAATGCTGGGTACAATGAAAGAAGCCGGTGGGTGGGGAGACTGTGCAAGGTGTTTGTTCATTCACGGTCCAGAAATAGAATAAATATTTAAAAAAACGCCGACAGGAGTTTGCAGGCAAATTGTTATTAACCCGTTTCGTGAGTAAAAAGGCTCACTTCATCCTGGGCATAAAGATGGACCGGAAGTACCAAGACATCTGCCTGTGTGGCCATTGCTGAAGACAGGATGCTGAGCGAGATGGCCTCGTCTGATCCAGCAGGGGTACACAAAAGCTTATGCTGAAATGTATGTTACGCCTTTGACGGGCCACTGGACTCCTGTAGAACAAAGAGCTGCAGGCAGCGTATTACTTTCAGGCGTCAAATCAACCCTAAGCGGTTTTTTATTTCATTTTAAAACTTATTTTATATCCTTTAAGTCATTTGAATTTATCCTTCTTATTCTATCGCCTGTCCGCTACGTTAAAATATATCGATGCATTCCCAGCGCCTCCCATGGCGAGAGCGTGCACTGGGGCAGCTGGCTTGCCGTGCAGGGTGGCTGAGCGCAGGGCTGGGAGGTCCTGCACACGCAACAAGCCAGCCGCCCCAGCGCACGCCTGCACCGCTGCCAGTTCCATGGCTCACCGGGCGCTGGAGCGGCCGGATTGCCGTGCATGGCTCCCGCCCTGCGTGATGATGTCACAAAAGTGATGCCATCCCACAGCGCCAGGAGCGTGCGCGCGCGCCATGCGCGCACAGAGTGCCTGGGCAAGGTTTGCCCTGGGTGTCTGCGCACCTGGATCCGGCGCTGTCACTACAGCAACCCAGTATGATACAGGGTAAAACTCATTTGCAACCACTCCAAAGGCAAAACAATTAACATATTACAATTCCAGGGGTATAGGCCATAAGCAAATCGACTGCTCTTCCCCCAGAGCAAAGGGAGCTCCCCTCCGTCTTCTAACATGAAAGCAATTATTTTAAATGCAAGACAGATCAGCAAAAGAAGTTTAGTCTGAATTCAGTCAGCACCAGCCTTACAAATACAAATACCATAGGATTAGACAGTGGAGCATCTGTATCAGTATTTCACTGTAAAGAGTTCTTCAAAGAATTAAAGGACTTAGAAAAGCCTCTCAAGTTAAAACTGGCTGACTCACATGAAACCCTTGCCATCAGATGTGGAACTATTCCTCTTCCATGAGACACTTCCAACAAACAGCTAGAAATACAATGTGTTTTGTATGCTGCTGAATTCCAAAGCAATGTGCTTTCTATAAAGCAAATCTGTGAACAACATAACCTGGAGGGACACTTTGATAAAGAGAACATTGTACTTGCAAAGAATGGAAAGGTATATGTCTCAGGCAGTACCAAAAGTGGACTTTATATACTGGGCAAAATATCAGAGACTGCCCCAAATAATTTTTACATGGACAAATATCAAGAAGAATCAGACATAGAGGAAGGTGATGAAGAGAAAGACTTTACTGATATGTTGCAGCAACAGTCCTCTGATTGTAAAAAAAGAGAAGAGCAAGAAAATTTCACTATAACCTGCGACCATAAAGAACGTACCACCCTGTGGCACCTAAGATTTTGTCAGAGGAACTTAAAAACTATAAAGGAAATGCATACAAAGGGGCTTGTAAGAAATATGTGTATTAATGATTTCAAAGTTAACTAAAGCTGTGTTTTTTGTTTAGAATGCAAGGCAGTGCGGCAGCCTTTCCCAAAGAGAAGCAAGGACAAGACAAATGCCCCAATCCAGCTGGTTCACACAGACTTATATGGACCACTCCCAACTACAGTGGGAGGAAACATACATCCTGAATTTTATAGATGATTTTAGCAAGTATAATGTTTGCTATATCTTAAAGGAAAAGTCTCAAGTGTTTTGCATGCTCAAAGAATACATAGCGATGGTGTCCAACAGATTTTGAAGAAAGCCAGAGGTCCTACACTCAGACAACAGAGGCGAATACATGTCCAATGAGCTCCAACAGTTCCTGAGAGACCAAGGCATCATTCACCAAAGGACCGTCCCCAGATGTCCAGAACAAAATGGTGTTGCTGAAAGGAAGAATCACTATCTACTGGATGTGGTGAGGTGCATGATTAAAAGTTCACACCTACCACACACCTTTTGGGGAGAGGCTGCCCTTACAGCTAATTACACACAAAATAGGCTACCCACGAAGGCCGCAGGTGTTACACCGTACCAACTTTGGTTTAGCTACAAGCCATCAGTTGAATACTTAAGAGTCTTTGGATGCAGAGCTTATGCACATGTTCCAAAAGAAAATAGGCACAAGCTAGATGATAGAGCAGTGGCTGGCATATTTGTCGGTTCCTTCTCAGCCAAGAACAAAAGATTAGAAATTTATTGAAAGACCTGAAATTGGAAGACCATGCTCCCAAATACATTCCAATGGAGCCTAAGTATAACAAACAAAACGAAGCGTCTGAAGAGCTACCCAAAGAGAACAAATATTATGAAATCTTGGGTAAGATCTTATACATTTCAACCCTGACACGACAAGACATTAGTTCAGCAGTAGGACTATTGCCCCCCTAGTTGGAATGAGAGTCAGACACAAAGGTTTGGATAAAATGGGCCGCTTTATTAAATGAAACAGCAACAAGAAAATACGGTAAGGAGCCTAACTAGCGGTACAGGTCAGGCCCTGGGGTCATTCACTGGGACCCCGCCCTGACCTGTCTGGGCGAGCACCCGCTGCCACCGGGTGCGATCCATCCATTAATGGCTGCAACCCGTCCTGGCCAGGCTGAGTGTATCGCCCCTGGAGAGCTCCCCCACCCGGCCGAACGGCAGCGGGGGGAGACCGGCTTGTCCAGGGGTTCCGCACCCAAGGGTGTCTGACCTCGCAGCTGGGCCGAACGGCAGCCTGCTGCTCCTGAAAGACCCCTGTTCCCCACCAATGGGGAGGTGCCAAGGGTGCTCACCGGCCCGCCACAGATAAATCCCTAACTAAATCCTGCACTCCATGGCACCAAATAAGGTCCACCCCTAAATTACCACACTACACCTTTTACCCAGTGCGAGGTAGGCGAAAAAACTCACAACCCAAGGCCAATCAGGGCAGTGAGACCAAAAAATTCATACCTGGCCCCGTAAATTAGCGACCGGCTAATCCCGCACTGAAGTAGGGTGAGGAGGGTGGGCCAAGCACGAGGCAAGACTGAACTGTGAAGGGGCGGAGCGGCAGCGTGCTGCCTCTAAGCTCCGCCCCCACCAGCTAAGCCCAGTAACCGGGCGGGTCTCCTCTGGCTTCATCCTGCCAGGGAGGCAAATGGCTGCCACCAGCCCAAGGGGCTTAAGCCCCTGGCTGGATGGAAGTATTGCCCCCCTAGTTGGAATGAGAGTCAGACACAAAGGTTTGGATAAAATGGGCCGCTTTATTAAATGAAACAGCAACAAGAAAATACGGCAAGGAGCCTAACTAGCGGTACAGGTCAGGCCCTGGGGTCATTCACTGGGACCCTGCCCTGACCTGTCTGGGCGAGCACCCGCTGCCACCGGGTGCGATCCATCCATTAATGGCTGCAACCCGTCCTGGCCAGGCTGAGTGTATCGCCCCTGGAGAGCTCCCCCACCCGGCCGAACGGCAGCGGGGGGAGACCGGCTTGTCCAGGGGTTCCGCACCCAAGGGCGTCTGACCTCGCAGCTGGGCCGAACGGCAGCCTGCTGCTCCTGAAAGACCCCTGTTCCCCACCAATGGGGAGGTGCCAAGGGTGCTCACCGGCCCGCCACAGATAAATCCCTAACTAAATCCTGCCACCGCAGAGGCCAAGCCTCTGCTTAGGCCTCAGCGCCCCACAAATGGCTTAAAGCCAACCTGAGCCCTTGCCGTAGGTCATCCAAGAAAATGCTGTTGCCTCTGTAAGAGAGGTGAACCCCATCCCCTCTGTAGAGGGCAACAGACTCGGCCCGAATCTGCGGATGGGGCAAATAAATCCCCAACCCACCCGTCATTATTTTAAACAGGGCTCTGTTGGCCATTCGCCTAGCCCTTTCAATTGCTCTGTGGTCCAATGCCTCCCGCCACACACGGCGCGGAAGCATGGCTGACCAAAAAATCAGGACACCGGGCCATCGCTTCCTGATTTCCAAGAAGTCGTCCCGCGCCTGCCACGAGAGGGCTACCCCTTTCATGAGCCCCAGATCGTTCCCACCAAGATGAACTACCAGAATATGAGGAGGAGGGGCGGACCTCCCCTCAAACAAGAGTGGCAGCAGCCCCGCCCAACGTAGGCCTCTTCTGCCCTGCCACTCGATGGTAGCCCACCGGCTGAGTCCAAGCTGGGACCCGATCCAGGATCTTCTCGCTTGGTGCGCCGCCCAGAAGATCATGCTGTGGCCACAGATGAGGATCCGTACCCTCTCCTGACGACCCACAGCACCTGCAAAAAAGCAAATCAACATGATTTACCGCGTCCAAGCGGCCTGACGTATGATGCATAAGCTCCTGAACGCCAACGGCCTACCTTCTGGATGTCAGGCCCCGAGAAACCCATGGCAGCGGCAGTGGATGCCGCCCCAATCCGAAATGAATGGGTCCCAAATTTGACCCCATCCAAACCCAAGTTATGAAGGGCCCTACCCGTGACCGTCCAAAATTGGTACCTAGTTAACGGGGCACCATCGCTGTGGCGAAAGAAAACCCCTTCCTGGTCACCCCGCAATTCCAAATAGCACCTCACGGCTGCTATGGGGCACAACTCGTCAATGGAACACCGGCCAAGGGCCAGGTCAACCCCTTTTTGATGTTGGTCAGTTTTGGATCTTCTAATTCTAAGGACAAGCTGGTCCCCCTTGAATTTTACGTCCCCTGCAGCGAGGGCACGGCCAGAGTTGTCCGTAAGGGACTGCTGGACCAGCTCACTAACCCTAAGAGCGCCAAAGAAAGCTACCAACGACGCAGCGTGAAACAGCCGCTCCTCAAACGGAGAGCTGCAAACCTGCCCCCATACAGCCTGCAATCCCCGAAGGATGCCCGGAGAGATGGGTTGCCTATCATCCCTGGGAGTGGCGGACTCCCTCAACCACCCTTCCAGCATCTTCCTGATGCGGAAATCACCCGTAGTATCCGTAAACCCACGGGCCTTCGCAGCAAAAGCCAGGGCCGCGATCTGGCTGCGAATATATTTCACGCTGTGCCCCTTACCTCTCTGAGCCATGCAAAATTGCGCCAAATGCTCAACTGGAAGGGGCCAAACCTGGCGCAGCCCTGCGACTTGCCTAAAGGCATCAAAATTCCTTACGGCCCTGTCGTAGGCCCTCCCGGTGCTAGGGGCAATGGCTAACTGGATGGCCCTGGAGGCTTCCACTTGCCAATCGTCCACAGCTCCAGAGGCACCAGAGCTGGCACCAAATCGGCCTCGGGGGCAAGCTGTCGAAACCGGTCCATCTGCAGACGAGACAGGGCATCTGCCACCTCATTGCTGACACCAGGTATATGCCTGGCTGAAAACAACACATTAAGGTGCAAGCACCTCAAGGTAAAGGCGCGGACCAATGTCATGACCCGTGGCGATTTAGACGAAAGGGAGTTGACCACTTGCACCACTGCCATATTGTCGCACCAAAAGTGCACAGAGTGGTTGGCAAGCTCTTCCCCCCAAAGATAAACCGCCACCAATATTGGGAAGAACTCCAAATATGTTAAATCCCTGCACCGCCCATCTGTAACCCATTCTTCAGGCCAGGTGGCGGCACACCAGTGCCGCCTAAAATAAATCCCCAGCCCAATGGATCCTGACGCGTCCGAAGACACTTGCAGATCCCCTTCTAAAAGGAGCTCTTGCCTCCAAAAGGACACCCCATTGAAACCCATCAAAAACCGGAGCCAGACCCCTAGGTCCTCCCGCATGCCATCAGACAGGCGTATCTTGTGATGAGGGAGCCGGAGGGTCCCCATGGCGTCACAAAGGCGCCGCAGAAAGGCCCTACCGGGAGCCACTGCCTTGCAGGCAAAGTTAAGGTGGCCCACTATTTGCTGGAGCTCTAATAAGGAAACTTTGCGCTTCACCAGCATGGTGCGCAATCACTCCTTCAAATCCAATCTCTGTTGCCGCTGCCTCTACCCCTCCATCCTCCATGGCCTGGGTACCAGCAGGAGTCAATGGAAAGGCCACGCCACCTGCAGAAGTTCCCTCCAAGGCAGACAAGCGGGACAAAATATCAGTCAAAGAAGCCGTCCGAGAAGCTGCCCGCACAGGCCTCTTCCCTGATTTCCCCGCACCCCGTTTCGTTTTCTCCGCCATGTCGGACGCTCCTCTTCGCTGGCTCGAGAGGAAGCGGCCGAGCACCCTGTCCGGGCGGCTGATCTGCGAAGATTAGCCCCCAAAACTCCCAGTGAGGGAGGCTGGGTCCGGGACGCTGCGGGAAGAGCCCCCTGGAATCAATGCGGGGGGTTAATTGCCCGTTTGTCCCTACGGAGGCCGGCGGACGTGCGCGGCGCCTCGAGTGCTGCCGGGCCATGAGAAACGGCAAAGAGCAGAACTAGGCGAGAGCCTACAAGTAAGCGAATTCCTTCTGTTATTACAAGCGTACGTGAAGGAGAGGTGAGATCTGAAGCTAAGAAGGCTCACTCTTCCCCTTTGCTGAGTCTCAAAATTTGGTTGGCGGCCCCCCCCCCCAAAATGGCAACAAAAAAACAAAGTCCTGCCCTTGGCAAGTCAGTTTCGGCTGCCTTAAAGGGAGAATCGCTGGAGGAAATTGTACGGAGGGCGGTTGGTGAAGCTATAAAACCCTTTGTTGACAAGCTGAATGAAACAGATCAAAGGGTGGGCTTAATTGAGAGCGAAGTGAAAACCATCAAGGAAGCAGCGGGGGGGCAGAGAATTCTGCTCGGGAAAGTGCGTCACTCGTGAAGGCTACGAATAAAGAGCTTAAACTGGTGGAGAATCAGTTGATCGGGCTACAAGTGGAACGAACACAGACAATTTTGCGCCTCCAGAATGTGAAAGAGGAGGAAAACGAGGACTTACGGGGTCTTGTCTCGGAACTATTGGCGACACCCGCGAGGGCAACTAAAAAAGAAGTTAAAAGCGCCATTTTGGAAGCCCGTCGGGCTACTTCAAAGTATGCAATGAAGCGTCAGTTGCCGCGCGAGATCATCATCGATTTTTCATCTAAGAGGATCCGGGACACTATCCTATACAATTCATACAATGCGGATTTGGACTTCTTGGGCAACAAAATTAAGATATTGAAAGACGTCCCATTTCTAGTCCGGAAAAGACGTTTTAAGTATAAAAAGTTCGCAGCTCTTCTGAGAGAACGTGGAATAAAGTACAAATGGTTATTTCCGGAAGTAATCTGGTTCACCCATAAAGATCAAGCCTTTAAGATATTATCAGAAGATCAACTAAGGGATTTTGAGGGCAGGAACCCAGAATTCCAGTGCACCAAGCAAGATGAAAAGGAGAAGTCTGAGGGGGAGGGGGAGGAAACGAGCACTGCGGCCGCAGTTGCGCAGAGAAAACTCCGTCCGGGACCCAGGAGGGGAAGAAAAATTTAACTTGAAATTAAATTGTAATTTGCATTTAGTAAGGTCAACCACTCCATCAATATAATATAAAGCTTTAACTTTTGAATAATGGCAGTATGAAGGGAAAACAGAAATGTAGTGTTTAGTGTTTAGTGTTTGTAGGGTACCTTCCCCTTTTTTCCACCCCTCCCTCCCTCTCTCTTTTTTCTCTCCTCTTTCCTATCCCTTGTGTTATTGTAGTCTTTTGTAGTTACTGTTCTGTAGGGTATGTATGTATGTAGTAGTTGTATGTTAGATATTGAAAATAAAAAATTATATATATAAAAAAAATCCAACAGCTTCTCAACTGGAAGCCTGGAATACTGTTGCACCGTATCCAACTCGATGCCTAAGAAGGTCAGGACAGTAGATGGGCCCTCTGTTTTTTCATGTGCCAGTGGAACGCCTAGCTCCTCAGTTAGGCTGACGAAGTCAGCCAAAAGGCGCGCACACTGACCCGTCCCAGGGGGCCCAACCAGGATAAAGTCATCCAAATAGTGGGCGGAGTCACGGCAGCGCTGCCTATGACGCAGTGCCCACTCAAGAAAGGTGCTAAAGCGCTCAAATACAGCGCAGGAGATAGAGCACCCTATGGGAAGAGCCCGGTCCATATAATATTGATCCTCAAAGGCAAACCCGAGGAGTTCAAAGTCCTCTGGATGCACGGGGAGAAGACGGAATGCTGACTTAATGTCACATTTCGCCATCTCAGCTCCCCGGCCACAACGCCTGACGACCTTGACAGCCTGATCAAACGATGTGTAACGCACTGAGCACAAGTGCTCAGGTATTGCGTCGTTTACAGACCCACCTCTGGGGTAAGACAAGTGATGAATTAACCGGAATTCACCAGGAGCCTTTTTAGGAACAACACCCAGGGGGGAAACCCTCAAATTGGGCACGGGAGGGGCGGGGAAAGGGCCTAAAACCCGACCCTCCTTACATTCCTTTGCAATTTTGGCCCTAACGACGTTCTCCATGCCCACCACAGAACGTAAGTTGGCAGACATGAAGGAGGACCGCGGTCCTTGAAAGGGAATGCGAAAACCTAAAGAAAAACCCTCCAACAGGAACTGAGCCTCAGCCCGCCTAGGGTAATCCGCCAACATGGCTTTAAGTACCCTCACCTTTACTGGGCTGGGGCCCTTTTCCAAAACCCTGTTGCCCGCCTGGGCCGCCACCCTTCTTCCCAAAGGGCTTCTGCTTTTTACACGCGCTAATGGCATGTGGCCCTCGGCAGATGGGGCATTCATGGCCATACCGGCAGTTCTTCCTGTTGCAGACCCCCCGCGAGGTAAACTCGAAGCAGAGCAGCCGGGGCTGAACCGACTGCCCCGCGAAGGCGCGGGGGCCAGGATTAGATGCAACTGGGCCAGGCGGTCCGTAACCGGATCGCTGAACGATATGGCCACTATCGGACCTCTCCCCCGAACCAAATTTAGTTGGGGTCATAAGCTGAATCCACAGGTGATGGTGCACCTGGTCCCACGGCAATGAAGGGTTAAGGGCCGCCCGCATTCTAAACTCTTCGTCGTATTGCAGCCATGCTGCCCCGCCGAAGTCATTATGCGCTCTGTATATTATGTCCATATACTGAATGAGCAGGGCCGCCCTCCACGGTTGAACCCTAGCAATCACACCTGCATATATGAAGAAACCTGGGAGCCAATTGGCCCAGGTTCTGTCAATCTTGCGGCGCTTAAGGCGCTCTCTATCCCTGTCCTCGAGGTCCTCTTTATCCTTCTTCTCCAGGTCCCTGAAGAGAAGGGTAAAGACATCCACATATTCCCCACGCAGGATTTTCTCCCGCGTCGCCGGGGTGAGGTGATCACCCAGCGGCATAGCTGTGTCGCCCACAGGCAAGGCCCGGTAGGGCACCAATCCATAGTTGGGCCACGGGCCTCCAAAGTAACTGCCCCAGGAGGAACCCGGCCCAACCCCCGAGGGCTGGCTGGCGGCAGCAGGCCAGCCTGAAAACCCAGGCCTCTGATAGGGAACGGAGGGCTGAGTCAACTGGGCCCAATCGGAAGTAATCCCACCCCCAAATGTTCCCGCAGGAGCCCCTCCCTGCGGGAACTCAGAGTGATATGTTGTCTGTGACGCCTGGCTCCAAGGCCAACTACTGGCTTGCTGGGGCCCAGAGCCCTTACCCTCAGCTTCCGGAGGCTGCACCACCAGCGCCAACTGCCCGGCCTCCTCTGGCCAGTTCGCCTCGATCTCTGTTGCCGCTGCCACTACCCCTCCATCCTCCATGGCCTGGGTACCAGCAGGAGTCGATGGAAAGGCCACGCCACCTGCAGAAGTTCCCTCCAAGGCAGACAAGCGGGACAAAATATCAGTCAAAGAAGCCGTCCGAGAAGCTGCCCGCACAGGCCTCTTCCCTGATTTCCCCGCACCCCCAGTGGGCGGAGCCCTAGCTTGCTCGAGGGCAGCAATCCACGCCATAATATTCCTCCTCACTAACCCATCCTCATCCTCATCAGAAGAGAGTGCCACTGCAGGCCTCTTGGGAGGACGCGGGGCTGGCTGCTTCCCCTTGGAAACACCCGTCCCCTTTTTAGGGCCCATGGCAATGAAGGACTTGTCCAAGCAAAACAAGGTATGCTAAAACGCCACGCGCAAGCAGGCAACAAAACCGTGGCCTGCCGTCCAACCCTTGCTCACCCAGGCAGCGCAAAAGGAGACTGGGCCACTCGGCTGGCAATGTCTGCCCTGCAATAAATCCCACAAAATGGCCGGTCCCAATCAAATCCCCTCTGCCCTTAAAATGGCCGCTCCTCCGTCCACCACCCCCAAAATGGCCGTTGCAAACTGAATGTGAAGACTATATTGCACCAGCCAAAATGGCCCCCATGCACCGCACAAACGCCCGTGCAGGGGGAAGGCGGTAGGGCGGCGGGCACACAGTCCAAAGCCAGGCGATGTAACTGCTGCTGAGGGGCCGGCCGAAGTAAAAATCCCCGCCGCCTCTAACGCGGCCGGAGAGCGGGAAAATGCCCGGCGCCGCTGCCACGGCCAGGCCAAAGCCCCGTGCAGCGGCGCGTTGGAGCACCGAGCGCAATCACCAGCCCCCTTAGCGCGCGCTCTACCGCCTCTACCCGCGGCTGGGGGCTGGAGGAACGCCTTGCCCTGCCGCAGAGGCGGGCGAAAAAACCCCGTGCAGCCACGGTGCTCGCGACTGCCTCCCCTTAGCCCGTGCTCCCGGCTACCGCAAAACGCGGCCGGAGCCCTTAAGCAACGGTCCCCGCTCCCGCTCAAAACGGCCGGGACTGGGCAGTGGGTTGAAGTGATTAAAGGAGGGGGGGGTTAAACTACCCTCCCCCGGTACAAAGCCTGACTAAAAGAAGGCGCGCTCGACCGTCGACGATCCCAGCTACCGCTGGGCCGGCGCAGATGAACCCCGCTCACGAGGCCTCGTGCCGGAGAAAGGAAACAAACGGTCTTGCTTTCTCCAAGCACGAGGCAAGACTGACTGTGAAGGGGCGGAGCGGCAGCGTGCTGCCTCTAAGCTCCGCCCCCACCAGCTAAGCCCAGTAACCGGGCGGGTCTCCTCTGGCTTCATCCTGCCAGGGAGGCAAATGGCTGCCACCAGCCCAAGGGGCTTAAGCCCCTGGCTGGATGGCAGTATTGTGCAGAAAGTTTACCAAACCCACAAAGAAAGACTGGAAAGTCCTAATGACTTTAGTAAGATATTTAAAGCAAACTGCAAGCCTTAAATTCAGGCTACCAGCAGACAACAAGCCTAAATTGACACTTTACATGGATGCAGCTCACGCCAGGACAAATCTGACAGGAACTCCACAAGCGGCAACATAATCTTCTATGGTGGTGGAGCCATAAGCTGGGCAAGTAAGAAACAGACCATCACTGCTGGATCTACTGCAGAAGCTGAATATGTTTCAACAGCATTAGGATGCAGAAAAATTCAGCGGCCACTCAAAATAACTGAAGATCTAGGCCTAAATATACCTACACCTGTCATCATATATAAGGATAATGTATGTCACAAACAAAATACGTCAGTACATCTTTGAATCACATTTACCTGAAGTACCACATATTTAAGCATCTGTACAAAGATGGAACTATTAAATTAGTCTACTGTCCTAGCAACAAAATGATTGCTGATGTTTTAACTAAACTTCTCCAGAGAGAATGTTTTGAAGCTCTCCAAATGAAGATTGGCCTGGTACACTGAGCCAAGATCCATCGAGAGGGGGTGTTAGAAGAAGGGACTGGCGATGTCTCTCGCTCAGGCCTTTAGGACTGCCCGCAGAGTAGAAGGAAGGCAACAACCATAGAGTCATTTAGATAGGCTGCTATCAGTCTCCTTCCTGCTAGGGGAACTTCCTTCCCTTCTCTCCCCCTCCTCTCTCTCTTCTTCCCTAAATGCACCAGGAGAGGCAGCATGGTGTCTCCTCCTGAGAGAGATGGCCTACTTTCAATCTAAAGCCATCCTAGCTAGTTAGATCAGTTACTAGTTCTTTCTCTTCACTAAACTTATATAAATATATTTCTTTATATAAATAAACAGTTACTGGTTCTCTAAGCTGGATGAGAGCTTTCTGCGTGAAGTTTGTTTAGTTAACGTGCCTTAACTAAAACCCAATAGTTTACCCTGTATTAATCAGACATATAGATTGCAAAGTATACTTATTTAAATTTGGAAAGATTGTCATATGAAACACAAGGTTCTACTCCAGCTGCTGATCAATGGTGCTCTTGCCTTGCCCATTTAGGATCCACCCCTGGTGTTTCCTTTGGAATTTACAGACAAGGAAAACAAGAAAGGGAAGGTAGTTTTTCGTCAGATTGACACCCTATTAATGGTGGCAATTTTTCCTTTTTAAAAAATGTAAACTATCCAGTAGGCCTCAGGATATGGATATATGAAAATAAAGTGCATCATTTTGTTTGGTATGAAAGTGGAACATGATTGTTTTCATCATTCATGTTTTCTCTCTACTCTGAGCTCAATAAGCTATTCACATAGTAATTTCTGAGGGGACAAAGGAGCATCTAGTGTACAGTCAGCCCTCGAGATTCCAGCATCCTCGCTCCCTGTTGGCTGTTCTTAACACAGGGAGAAGAAACTGTATGACCAGCTGAAGCTGTTCACTCCTGGAGTTATGTTACAAACCCTGATACAAAAGGTATTGGTTGTTCAAGGAATCTAGCTTGCATGCCTGCAGTTACAGAAGTATCAAATTCAGAATATGGGGAATTGTTCTAGGTGCAAATTGAAAGGAATGTTGAGTATAATACAATGATATTGGATAAAAAAATAATGGAGTTGGATGCTATCCCTCTGACTCTCTTTTTCTAAGTTTTCCATCAAGAGAGAAATGGAAAATGCCTTTCTTGTACAGAAAAGCTTCCTCTGAGGGAGAAAAATGTTTCTTTATTGAAAGGTAATTTTTCATTGTTGGAGGAAGATTTGGTGGAATGGAGACACAGAATCCAACCCAAATATTTATTGACTGTCATAACGACAGTTTTCCTTTTTTTTTTCCTTTTGTTGTACTTCCTTCTATTGTGTTAATACAGCTCTGTTTTACATTAGCTGTGTCTTCAGGTAATACAATGTTTACTTGGCAATTTGACTATCCTCAAATATGCATAGTTGTGTTGACCCTAGCATGCAGGCAACAATCCCAGTGACCTATATATTCTAGCATGTCAAAAATAACAGCTTCATTCTGCAACCACCAAGAGCAGAGTGCCTTCATCTTTTACAGCCAATAGACTGAAACAAGAAAATGACTTTCTTTCCTGTGACTCACCACACCTAGCCAGTACGTAACTACTTTGGGTGGCAGATAACAGCCTCAGGTTGCCTCTTACTGGCAGTGCCCCACATAAGATAACTCACCTGGCATTGACTAGAGCCTGTGCTTTTTCCATCATAGTTCTCACCCTATAGAATGGGTCCCCTGAGGTGAGGGAAGTGCAATATCTAGAAGTTTTATGTTTCAGTCTGCATGTGTAAAGAAAAGATCCTTGAGCCACAGAGACTTGGTATAAATATTTTAATAAATAATGCCAATGTGTAATTGTAAAACATTACATTTTGTCAAAACTGCAGTATCATTGAGCCAGCATCATAAATAAATACATACAAATGTTTAACATCTACGTGTCAGCCAGGTAAAAACTCAGTATTTTCTAGTACTGTATATTTGTTTGCGATGGTAAGTGATAGCCACTGCCACCTCACTAACATGACAGCTAAACTGGTCACCCTTACCTTTGTAGTTGACAAGAAGCAGGCTACCCGAACTCTTGCATCTACAGCCTTTGGGAAGGTAACAAACTGTGTGAATCCTCTTGACTATCATATCTTCAAGTGTAGATCAATTTTTTAAAAATCCTAACAATACTGGACCTCCAAAGAAAGTCACCTTGATTCCTTTGTTTTTCTTTTGTTCTCACCTAGCATTTTATTGCTCTTACCCTCGAAAATTCAATAAAGCCTCAAGGTCTCTGTAGCAGATTAGAACTTATTTACATGCCACCTTCAGTGCTTTCAGAGTTTTCAAATATCAAAGCAAGTGTTGAATTAAACATTCCTGAAGGGGCTGCTTCAAAGCATTGTTTAATACGTTTAGGGTCGCCCTGTCTCTCATATTGGCTAATCTAACGAAATCTAGCAGGGTAAGGGGAAAAAATCCAGTTGGCGCCACAGACTGCTTCCCCCATTCTGACTACTAAGCTTGTTGTTTAATTGTACAAATATTTGTGGGTTTGGCTACAGTGTGTGCTAATTTGTTATTCTAGCAAAAAGCTTCCAATTGTTTGGAGTGTGCTGGGAAAATATTCACTGTATTTACGCGCATGACATGCTAATGGTTTAAGAGAAACCACTGTGCTACTGAGAGAACTTTGCAAGTAGGTGCTTGTAAGATACTAAGTGAAATTTCCAGTGGTTATTTCTTGGTATGCTGAAAATCACAGTTTGCAAAGACCTGCTTAGTGGGCACTGGACAAGCATGCTCACTTGCATATTGTTTTCCTACCAGTTCTTTTAAATATTTCTCATCTTTCTTACATTGATTTGCCTTAAACCTTATGACTATTGAAAAGTTTAATTTGTCTTCCGTTTGAATGTGATTCCAAAAATATGACATTTATGAAATATAGCAACAATACTTGGACAAGTTTATACACAGCTTTTGACTAGGTTGTCCTCAGGTCACAAGTGCTAGGAACTCGCAGATTTTGCTCCATTTCTAGTTAGCAGAGGTAGATCAGACAGCAATCTCATACCGTGGATTTCATGTTGACAAAATAGATTTGCATTGTTCTTTCCCTCACAGTTTGTACTGGCAAATACAATATAGAGCATAGAGACAGGCTACAAGAAGAACATCTTTTTCATTGATATAATGGAAGATTTCTTTTTTCATTATGACACATTAAGCAGTGTACATAGTGTACATAGGATTCTTATCGAGACACTGACCAAAAGTGGACCTGCTTAGCTGTAGCAAGGATGATGATGATGATGATGATGATGATTTACATCCTTTCTAGTCTACCTATCTCACTGAGATTCATGGCAGATTGCAAATTTTTAAAAACAGTGCAAAATGTCACAATGCAGTACAGCTAGATAACAAAGATGAGAAACAATGCAATAAAAAGTATAATACATATGATAATGCAGTAAAACTGGATCACAATAATCAGGAAGTAAGGCCATAAGAACAGCATAATACTTTCAATAAATAAAGAACTGGGGGGGGGGGACCTGCCTGCAAATTAGAAAAATGCCCTCCTAAACAATTCCGTTTTACTATAGATTAGTGTTATCATGTGCCCTTCAGTCACACCCTGGAGGTTCAGGCCGAAGAAGACAATATTATACAGTGATTTTCTAATGTAAGCCACCAATGTAAGAGAAAGAAGTTACCTTTAAAAAAATTATACCCTGCTTTTTCACACTAAGGATGACCCAAAGCTGCTTACAACAACATTCTCTCCTGCTCTGTTTTATCCTCGCAACAACTACCCTGTGAGGTAGGTTAGGCTGAGAGAGTGTGAGCTTCCATGGCAGAGTGGGGAACTAAACCAGGTTTTCCCAGACGTTAGTCTGATACTGTAACCACTACACCATGTTGGCTGTAGATGAGAATCTACAGGCTTTTGTGTTACATGTGTGCACAATGGGATAATGGATTGTACCTCTGTTTGGTACAAGGCTCGAAAGCACCTCTATGTATACTAACTGTACACACATAGACTCTGCATATGAAAACGTCTTCTTAGGGGTTCCACATCACTTGGACAAAGGCTACGCTAAACATTATGCTAAATCATTATGCTAAAGCAGGGCTTCTCTGCTCCCCTTCTATGATAATAAACACATGAAGCAACCTTATACTGAGCCAGATCATTGCTGTGTTGTGAACATAAGAACAGCCCTGCTGGATTAGACCAGTGGTCCATCTAGTCCTGCATCTTGTTTCACGCAGTGGCCAACCACTGGAGGATCAACTAATTTGATTTGTTTATTTATTAGATTAGATTTTTAGTCCACCCTCCCTGCCAGGCAGGCGCAGGGTGGAGTACATTTCAATTTACATAAATAACAGTGTTTGTTTGTATAATGTTTGAATAAAACATTATACAAATAACATTAAAACAACTTTATACAATAAATACAAAATAGCTTCTCGTCAGATGGCAACAATAAAATACTACATTTCAGGGCCTAGCTCATATATAGGCTCATTTACAGGGTGGTGGACAGATCTTTAGTGTGGCTGGTGGGGGCCCAACCTAGCCTCCACCATATGCCTGGCAGAACATCTCTGTCTTACAGGCTCAGCAGAAAGATGATAAATCCTGCCTGGCCCTGGTTTCCTCAGACAGAGAGTTCCACCAGGTCAGTGCCAGGACCGAAAAGGCCCTGGCTCTGGTCAAGGCCAGGCAGGCTTCCCTTGGACCAGGGACCACCAACATTTGTTTATTTGTTGAATGAAGCATTCTCTGGGGTACATATGGGGAGAGGCAATCCTGCAGATATGCTGGGCCCAGTCCACATAGGATTTTATAGGTTAACACCAAAACCTTGAACCGGACCTAGTACTCAACTGGCAACCAATGCAGCTGGTGTAGTATAGGTGTTATATGTTCCCTAATCGAGACCCTTGCAATTACTCATGCTGCTGCATTTTGGACCAGCTGTAGCCTCCGCATCAGGCCCAGGGGAAGCCCTATGTAGAGCAAATTGCAGTAGTCTAGTCTAGAGGTAACTGTTGCTTGGATCACTGCAGTCAAATCATGGGTCGACAGGTAGGGGACAAGCTGCCAGGCCTGACTTAGATAGAAAAATGAAGACCGGGCAACCACTGTGACCTGTGCCTCCATAGTCAGGGATTAACAAAGAAAGATTACAAGACCTTCTAACAAAATCACCATTTCAAAAGAATTTTATCATATCAATTGCCATTCAATTAATTGTAGTTGAATGGCAATTTATACAATAAAATTCTTTTGAAGTGGTGATTTCGTTAGACGGTCTTGTAATCTTTCCTTGTTAATTCTACTCAACACCCTCCTTTTTTGTTCCATAGTCAGGGAGGCATCCAGGATCACCCCCAGGCCCCTAACTCTCGAAACTGGTGAAAGTGGTGCTCCATCAAGAGCGGGGAGCCAGAGTCCTGTGCCCATAGCCCCCAGACCCACATGCAGGACCTCTGCCTTTGTGGGATTTAATTTCAACCGACTCTGCTTCAACCACCCAGTCACAGCTTTGAAGGCACACTCCAAGACATCTGGGGCAGAGTCAGGCTGGCCATCCATCATCAGATATAGTTGGGTGTCATCAGCAAATTGATGACACCCAAGTCTGAAACTCCACACCAGCTGGGCGAGGGGGTGCATATAAACATTAAACAGTAATAGGAAGAGTATTGCCCCCTGAGGGACACTGCACACCAACGGGTGATGGGATGACAATTTCTCCCCAAGCGCCACTCTCTGTCCCCAACCATGGAGAAAAGAGACAAGCCACTGTAATGCAGTCCCTCATATCCCCACATTGGTGAGGCGGTGGGTCAATAGATCGTAATCAACCATATCAAATGTTGCTGACAAATCCAGTAGTGTCAGCAGTGCCGATCCACCGTGATCCAGCTGCCTGTGGAGATCGTCCATGAGGGCAACCAGCAACATCTCTGCCCTGTGTCCCGGGCAGAAGCTGGACTGGAAGGGATGAGGAATCATTCAGGAATCCCTGAAGCTGCTCCACCACCGCCCGCTCAATCACCTTACCCAGAAACGGGAGGGTCGAGACTGGGCGGTAACTGACCGGGTCGATGGGGTCCAAATATGGCTTCTTCAGGAGAGGCCTAATCACAGCTTCCTTCAAGGCTTTGGGAAAAATCCCAGAGCTCAATGACATGTTGACAATGGCCTCCAAGGCAGGCCGTAGCCCATCTACACTGGCCTTCATCAGCCATGATGGGCACGAGTCCAAGGAGCACGTAGTAGGTCTCACTACTCTCACTACCCGGAGAGTGGAGTGAAATGATCTAATATCATCCCAGTAGATGGCCAAGGGGCCTCTAGTTCACGTACTGTGTCAATTGTGGCCGGCAAGTCACAGTGGAGAGACAGGATTTTGTCTGCAAAAAAGCCCCCTAAAGCCTCACAGCTGACATCCGAATTAAGAATTTGATGTTTTCCCCCAGATAGGGAGCACAGAGGCTGATGCCTTCTCCTGATGTTGGCTCCTAGTACTAGTATTCAGAGGTTTACTGCCTCTGAATATGGAAATTCCCTTATTTTCTACTCTGACTGCCAACTGCTCTTCAGGGTTTCAAGCAGAGTCTTTCACATCATCTTCCTAATCCTTTTAACTGGAGATAACAGAGAACCAAAGCTGGGGCTTTCTTAGGATTGCCAACTCTGGGTTAGAAATTTCTGGAGATTTGGGGATAGAACCTGGAGAGAGTGGAGTTTGGGAAGTGGAGAGACCTTGTGCAGTATAGTGCCATAGAATCCACCTCCAAAGCAGCCATTTTCTCTAGGGGAACTGATCTCTGTAGTTGTAATTTTGGGAAATCCTCTAGGCCCCACCTTGAGGCTGTAACTCTAGGCCTTCTGGATGCAAATATATGCTCTGGCACTGCCTCCTCTCAATGCCATAGCCCATATACATCTCTGCAGTCCTACAAATATAATTCTGTTAGTCTAGTCTAAGCCCTTCTCAGATGACCTTAGCTTATTCAATGAACTTGCTTGTAAGGGGAGGGGAAAACAATGGAGGCTGAAGTACTCATCTTTGACCTATACAGAGAGTACAAATGTACAAATTCTATACATGTAGGTTTATCTGTGCAATTGAACACCTTGATTTCTTTACAAAGATCCCAACAGTGTATACAGTCATATACAAAGGAGGAATGCATGTGCAAAGGACTTGTGAAAATGCATAGGTGAGGATAGCTTCTCACCCTGATATACCTCCTCCACTCTCTCCCTGGAGTATTCACTATAGACACTTAAGATGTCCAAATACGGCTCCAATAAATATTTGGGAAACATAGATCTTGTTCTCTGCAAACACACAACACTTTTGTGTCCTTCTGCTTTGCCTATAGCATACTGTCCACAACATTAGTTCTTATATCATTCAAGTCCACATTCTGTTGCATAAAAGACAGAAGATTAAAAAGCAAGGTTTTTTAAATATATATATATATTATACTACTTAAATAGTATAATGTATTACAACTTTTTGTTGAGAACATCTTTGCTTCTCTCTAAATAAAAAAAGAGGAGATGGATCCTACCCTTCAGTACTTGCTACTATACTGAAGTGAGAAACAAACTCAAGGTTGCTTTTGACTTATTAGGCTCACTGAGTAGCCCAGGTCAAACCACTGACATACATCCAACCATGCAGCTGCACTGCTAGAAAGGCATTCCCACTTACAGAAAAGGGTTTTTCTCCAATTCTCCCCCCGCCCCCGCCACCCTCTACAGATCCCCACTTTACCTTCTAAGCTGTTCCTGGAGTCTGCTGACCTCTCCCAGGAACAACTTTTTGGGATCGTCAATGGGATGCAGCAGGGAAAGGAAGCAGGAAAGTCCTGCTCCGTAAAGTTTGCAGAAGATGAAAGTCACAGCATTTTCTCTTAATCTTATTTACCATGCAGGATACTTATTTATTTATTTATTTATTTATTTATTTAATTACATTTTTAGACCGCCCTCCCAGTCAGACGGGCTCAGGGCGGTTTGACAACAAATTAAAAACAGTAAAAACATTATAAAAACATTAAAATATCATATAAAAAACCATTAAAATTGGCGGGTATAGAATATTAAATATTAAAATGCAGCATTGTCCTGCATGGGTGGTGGAGGGTCTTCAGTGGTATGGCCAGCGAGAGGACAGCCTAGCCCCCACCAAATGCCCGGTGGAACATCTCTGTCTTGCAGGCCCGGTGGAAAGATAACAAATCCTGCCGGGCCTTAGTTTCCTCAGACAGAGAGTTCCACCAGGTTGGAGCCAGAACTGAGAAGGCCCTGGCTCTGGTAGAGGCCAGGCGGACCTCCCTGGGGCCAGGGACCATCAAGTTCTTAGTGGCTGATCGAAGCGACTTAAAAAATTAATAATGTCACTGTCACCTCCTTGAAGGAAAGGTGTATATCTATAATAAAGTGCATAATAAGTAGGCAAATGTTGGACTATATTCATCAGTAAACTGGAAAAAAAACCTCCACTTTTTTACTGCCATGCCCTCTTTGTCTTTTCAGTGGGACACATTTTGGAAAAGCACATTTAGGTTTATTAAACATTTGTATCAAAGAATAATATGGAACCACTATCAGGTTATCTTACTGACATGGCCTGAAACCAGTTTGCCTATGAGGATTTATGAGGCCGTTCTTTCAACATCCCTCAGCACTTTTACAGCTATTCCACTCCCTCATGCCCCCCTCCAAGTTCTTGCATGATGTTTGCTGCTTACAATTTGCTTATTTTGATGAGCAGAAAGAATGTAAAACAACCAGCAGTTTCTCATTTGCCGAAAAAGGAAGGCAGAGGAAGTCTGTACAACAAACACTCAGGAAGGGTGGCTAATGATATAGGAGCATCACATACGCGGCAATATGGGAGCATTCTTCTCTTGATGCATGAGAGACTTTAGCACGTGCATGGGATTAATGGGTGGGAGACAAAGAAAAGGGCCTTGAATTAACCACAAAAGCAATCTATGGATGGCAAGTCTCTCTATAAAGTGAATATATAGCATATTAATCATAAAGCAAGCAGCTGAATGCATGTAAATTAGATAAAAAGCTTGGGCATAAGATACAGGACTTACAGAACATGTCATACAATGTTTGTATTTCTGAGGGAGCTGCATACTGAGGACAGAGAAGCTCATTTTTTTAAAGAAGAATTGGATGAGCATTAGGACTTTATAGTAACTAGAAGAAGAGTAGACAAAAATGTTAGATCAAATGGACATTCTGAATGATTCTTTCTATCTTTTTGGTCTTGAATCCAGTATGCTGAATTTAACCATTAAAAGTGTGTAAAAATACCCTGAAGTTATCCTTATTTTTTATTTCATCCAAGTTCTGCACTATGCCAGTATCCACAGCATGCAACCATGACTATGGACTGGTTGCAGGTGTTAACTGTAGAAGTGGGCTGCATACACTGAGGCTCGATGCTGTAACATAAACCACAAAGTGAGCAACATGCTTGCCTTGACCAGTTCTGCTGTCGTAGGACCTTTTGTTGTTTCAGTCTTTGATGTGTCTTTACCTATCAGGAGAAACTATATTGACAGCTATGGAAAATAAGGATAAATGACAAATGGTAACTTCTAGCTTATGTGTACCTGTGACTAGAGATGAGAACGAACAGAAACAAATGAACATGATGTTGGTTGTTCGTTGCCATCCACAAACAGGGACTCATGAACAACCGCGAACATGGCCCTGTTCATGAACATGTTTGTGATTGGCTGTTCGTAGGGGCCAGCAGGCTCTCCTCCAGCCATCATCCAAGTTTAGTCAAGATCCCTACTGCACCACTCCCAGAAACCTGACCTGAGCAGGCACCAGGAAAGGTACCAATAATAAATAATAGCTTGGCCCCAGAGCCTGGACGCAGCCCTGGAACTTGAAGGGGTAGATCCCTACCGCACCACTCCCAGAAACCTTACCTGAGCAGGCAGCAGGAAAGGTACCAATAATAAACAATAGCTTGACCCCAGAGCCTGGCAGCAGCCCTGGAACTTGAAGGGGTAGATCCCTATCCCACCACACACAAAGAAAATTCAAGCTCCAATGCACTTTCTCTGACAAAATGCCAACAGCAGCTGTCTCTCCCTCTCCAAAGCCAGAGCTAGGAGTCCCCCTCCCTCTGGTCTTTGCTCTCTTGTAACAAGTTTGGAGCTCCACACCTGAAAGGAAGACCTGCCTATCAAGCTAAATTGGACTTAGATTGGGGTTTTCAGGGCAACAGCAGGAGTTCAGACAGAGTTCAGACAATCCCTGTCTAAGTGGCCAAGGGAATTGATTGCAGGTGCCAGACTGTCTGGCTTGACGAACAGCAACGAACAACAGCGAACGAGGCTTGCAACGACCACCTGTTCGTTTAGAATGGGGCCTCATGACCAGCTTGTTCACGAACAGCAGATTGGGCTGTTCGTGACTTTTTTTTGTTCATATTGCTGTTTGTGCCCATCTCTAGTCCCAAGTCAGTATCAGCAGAGCAACCAAATGGTGCCATCTTAAGCATAGTTACCTCCTTCCAAGTCTGTTGCTAGGAGAATGTAACTCTGCTTTAGGATGGTGCAGGAAATTCCCATCAAGCTCTCTAGCCTAGAGAAAATTTTCCTTTGAGCAGAAGAAGCTATAATGTGCATATCACTCTGCGTATCCCTACCCTTCTTTTTTGTCGTCTCTGATAAGTGAAGGTGTTTCACAAGAAGAATCACAAGTTTTACAGCCTTCCGCCAGAGAAGGTAGCCATTTTTTTATATCCTTGTTCCATTTAGGAGCTATCAAAGTTTCTTTTTTGAAAACTCCTTTGTTGTTGTCATCATTATAAATCCATTTTTTGCATTTTGCCAAAGTTTCGTTGCTTCACCCCACTGCCCACAGCCTGCCATCATGGCTACTGGTCTGGAACAAAGCTCTCAAACACACTGAAAACTGGCAAGAGAAAGTATGCAAAGCAGAACAAAACAGTAAACCAGCCATTAAGCAGGGAGTGGAATCAAAACAAAATAATACCGAAAATCTTGGGAGAATAATATTGATTTAGGCGTCCTTCTTCCTTAAACAGATGATTCTTAATCTGAAGACTAGAAGTAAAAGGTTGGATTTGGCAGTTCATGGCAGACCAAAGATCATATCCTGGCTCAGCCATGAATCTTAACATGAAGCTTTTGTTTTGCTCTAACAGGCTTGGAATGGCACCATGGGGGAAGGGCTCCTGCTTCCTCCATTCCCCTCCCAGCCATTTTCCTGGAAAAACAGTGCAGGGTATTACTTCCCATTTTTGCTTCTCCACATAGTGAAATTGTGTATGTGAAGCAGCAAAAATGAGGACATAACTCCCTCACACACTTTTACACCGGAAAATGACTTGGGGAGGAAGGCAGGAATTCTTCCTCCCCACATAACAGTGTTCCAAGCCTGTTTGGCCTCTCCTTCTTTAAAAGATGCCATTCCCTGCAGCTACTGCATGGCTGCTAGAAACAACTCATTAAAAACTCTAATACGTAGTTTGACCCTTAGAATAATAGGCTCAAAGGCACAGGAAACACTGCAGAAGGTTATTTTTTTCATTATTTTTCCCCCATTTTTCCAGCAGCCTTATGTCAGATATTGGTTTAGTTGTTCAACGTATACCTAAGTAGCCCAATACTTGTTACAGCCAGAGCCAGTCTAGATGCTGGACATTCTGGCCTAGTAGCTAAGGTGGCAGAGTGCTTCCTTCTTAAGCACTGCAGTCTAGAAACAGCTGCATCTAGGAGCATAGAGAGGAGTTTTCTTCAAATGTTATTTAAGATGACCAGCCTGAGGATACAGCTAAGAGTTTTGTCTGCTCTGGTGAGTTCCAATAGTGGAATTCAGAAATGGAACAGGATCAAAATTATGTACGTTCCTTGGTCATCAAAGTTCTGCTGACCTTCCACTGATACTTTCATGAAATACTGAGATCTTTTAAAATACTGAGATCTGCCTGAAATAAAGCTCCCCTGTATAATATGGCCAAATTCAAGGTCATTTGGAGCCAATATCATGTTTCCAGGCTGTCAAGATCTATCTGAAGTCCCCAGAGAAAGAATCCACCTGCCTTCTCACATTCAGAAGAACATATACAAGATGACTGATTGAAACAAATATATGGCTGGCTATTATTCCCCAGGACAATCCAACATTCAGAAATTTGTATCACAGCCCCACTCCTCTTGGAAGCCTTGAGATATTGAAGGTAAAAAACATGGTTTGGCTATTGTCACAATAAAAAGATCTAGGCTTATCTATAGCCTAAACCTGGGCCACATTCCAATAAATTAAAGATTAATGTCAACATATAAATATAAACTTTGTTTAATGTGTGTTCTCAATATTATCTAATAAATACATTCCTTGCATCAGAACTACTTTCACAAGAAAGGAAGTGGGAGGGAACTGTGAAAATCTGAGCCAGCGGAAGAAGAACTATGGCTGAGCACCTTCTGTTCTTCCCTTTGCAGGTACTTTAATCAAGGTTTGTCCAAAGGTACAAGCCAAAATACAAGAACAAAAAGGCTCTTGACTTGTTGCTATTAGCCTGCAACCCAGTGTGAGCTGTGCTGTCCCAGCTAGGATCAACCCAGGATGACTTTACAGCCTCTCACCTACAGGAAAAGTGTCCTAAGTCCTAGTTTGTATATTTCTGTTAAAATTATTCATTTATGAAGACGTAAACCACTTTGAGAGTCCAGTGCAAGAGAAAAGCAGGTTAAAAATGTCTACATTAAACAAATCAAAGAGAAGTTGTTCTGTTCTTCTTTCCTGAACCAGCAAGAACGTGTTACACTACCCTTATTACACATATCCAGTTGTTAATATTTTAAGTTTCAGAATTACTATCTTGACTGTTCTCAGGGTTGGAGAGGATTACAGTTCAGATATTATATATTTTCCTGTAGCAAAACTGAATTGTCAGTAAACGATAACGTGCATCTTTTAGGCCTAGATAATATAACACGGTCAGAGGCGAGGATGTATATATCCACCAGGTCTTTCAAATTAAATTACCACATTTCATTTACTGGTTATACAATGCTGTTGAATGGCATTGTCTGAAGCAGCCAGCTTCACTCCAGGCACTTCGAGAGGCATGAAAAGTGGGCCTGCCCCTTGAGACATTTCAACTAATTTGTATGATATTTACGTGATATCTTACAGCTGAACCCATGGCTGAATTTTGGTTTTATCCTGGTTTGAATCAGTGGAAACTTCAGTGTACTTTAAATTATCCTTAGTACACAAGAGATGTAAAGTCACAGGTAGAGATGGCCACGAACAGTAATACAAACAAAAAAAAGTCACGAACAGCCTAATCTGCTGTTCGCGAACAAGCTGTTCGTGAGGCCCCATTCTAAATGAACAGGTGGTCGTTGCAAGCCTCGTTCACTGTTGTTCGTTGCTGTTCATCAAGCCAGACAGTCTGGCACCTGCAATCAATTCCCTTGGCAACTTAGGCAGGGATTATCTGAACTCTGTCTGAACTGCTGTTGCCCTGGAAACCGCAATCTAAACCCAATTTAGCTTGATAGGCAGGTCTTCCTTTCAGGTGTGGAGCTCCAAACTTGTTAGAAGAGAGTAAAGACCATGGGGGAGGGGGGCTCCCAGCTCTGACTAGTCTTTGCAGACAGTGGAGAGGGAGAGACAGCTGCTGTTGGCATTTTGATAGAGAGACAGAGAGAGTGCATTAGAGCTTGAATTTTCTTTCTATGTAGTAGGATATGGATCTACCCCTTCAGGTTCCAGGGCTGCTCCAGGCTCTAGGGCCAAGCTATTATTTGCTATTGGTACCTTTCCTGCTGCCTGCTCAGGTAGGGTTTCTGGGAGTGGTGCGGTAGGGATCTACCCTTTCAAGTTCCAGGGCTGCGTCCAGGCTCTGGGGCCAAGCTATTATTTATTATTGGTACCTTTCCTGGAGCCTGCTCAGGTCAGGTTTCTGGGAGTGGTGCAGTAGGGATCTTGACTAAACTTGGATGATGGCTGGAGGAGAGCCTGCTGGCCCTTACGAACAGCCAATCATGAACATGTTCATGAACAGGACCATGTTCGTGGTTGTTCATGAGTCCCTGTTTGTGGATGGCAACGAACAACCAACATCATGTTCATTTTTTTCTGTTCATTCTTATCTCTAGTCACAGGTACACATAAGCTAGAAGTTACCATTTGTCATTAATCCTTATTTTCCATAGCTGTCAATATAGTTTCTCCTGATAGGTAAAGACACATCAAAGACTGAAACAACAAAAGGTCCTACGATAGCAGAACAGGTCAAGGCAAGCATGTTGCTCACTTTGTGGTTTATGTTACAGCATCGAGCCTCAGTGTATGCAGCCCACTTCTACAGTTAACACCTGTGTAGTATTCAGCAAACCAGTCCCACAAGCCTCATTCAGTATCTCCAATGTATCGTCTGTTATGTTCCTGTCAATGATGGAGCGCATAATTCATTTAGAGGGGCAGGTTGAAGTGTTCATGAATGACAAATTAAGATTTACTTCTAACATCCCTGATGGGTCTTGTTGCATTTACCAGGTTTATAGATCTGTTTCATGGGAACATATTTGATAAAGTTGCATTTGTGGGTTGTTTATTCAATGAACAAGTGATCCATTATGTATCTTTACCTGGTTTAGACATGAATGAAAATCAGGAACTTACAAGTTGTATGCAATTCATCCTGAGTTTTCACAAGTTTGAACAAAATATACCAGGATGGGGAGAGAGAGAACCCATTTAGTGTCAGACTGCATAGAATGTGGTGCTATATAAAAAGGGTTTAAAACACCAATGTTAAACAGTGCCATACAAAGTCAAGAAGATCTCTAGGAACAATTAATGCAGACAATATTGGATTTAACATGCATAGAATCCTGTCATTAATTTCCATCATCCCAAAGTACTCCAACAAGCTTATAGGCTTTCTAACAGCTTTCCTGCTCTATTTTCTCTTACTGGATTGGCCCAAGTTGCATCCACTCAGTTCTGTAGGAGTCAAGATGTGATCTATAAACCACTCATACAAGACATCAGTGTTTTAATTATGGTGATTATTTCTTGCTTTAGTGGGGCCAGCTTCAGTTAAGTCACTAGTGTCACTGGTCTGTGAATCACACCGTTACAATCAGATAGATCTATAGCAGATCATCAGACTTAGTCCGTACAAGTTTTTCACCAGTGTCTTTCTAGACGTCTTCCAGCCCTCTTCAGGTCAGCCAGCTCTGTGGTAAACCATGGTGCTCACTTCCGTCCCAAGGGCCAGAGGGGTTGACAAGGAGCAATGCTGTCAATAGCTTCAAGGAGCTTTGTGTTCCACATGCCTACAGCAGCTTCTGTGGAGCATGCAACTGGAATTCTAAAATCTCCCAAGGCATTTTGGAATCTGGAAGGGTCTATGAGCCTATGTGGATGGATCATTTTAACTGGACCCCTAATTTTGTGGGATGTTGGGGCTATATTCACTTTTGCCTTCAGCAGATGATGATCTGACCATGGATCAGGCTGAAGCTCTAATGTTGAAATAAGACTTTCCCTCAGAGGAATTTTTGGGCCTCAACAAGCACAGCTCTAATGGGGCAATCCTAAGCAGAAATGTACTCTTTTAAATCAATTGAAGTCAATTGGCTTAGAAGTGTGTAGCTCTGCTTATGATTGCACCAGTACTAGGTAGGGGCGGGGGTCATATTGTCTCTGGCATGATCATGTAAAAAGCTTAGAAGTGCTTGTAGACCTTTTCTTGCTCTTAGTTCCATCTTGTGAACAGTTATGCTGTTTTCTAAACTCTGTCAATCTAGCCTGGTTGATACACACTACTGTACCACCTCTCGGTACTGTAGCACAATCTATGCAAGGCTTCTCTTAAAAACAATTCAGAAGCTTCATCTATTGCAAATATTTGGCAATATGCCTGTGTTTATGGCTCATCAGTTTCCCAGTTCAAAAATCTGGGATACACATACTTAAAGGACCAACTCTGCTGGTATGATCCCAAGTGCCAACTTAGACCTACTCCTTCAGTACTGCATTTATCCTGTTAAATCATGAAGCTTTTTTTCATTGCTGATTAGGGGTGTGCACTCAAAAAAAAATTCAGGTTTCCTGCTTCAGGTTTACCCGAAGCAGGAAAAAAATCTGGAAAAACCCTAAACCCAAAGTGGCAAGCCGCTTCGGGTTCGGATATTTAAGCTGCTTAGGTATGCTCTGTAAACATTCGGAGCACATCAAAGATCAAATCAGCACTTCCTGCAAGCTTTTTCATCTGATGGGATGAAAAAGCCTGTGTGGAGTTTTGAAAGCTCAAAGCAGCCCTGAAAAGAGCATCTTTGAGCTTTTAAAATTTCCAGGCTGGCTTTTTCATCCAATGGGAGGGAAGAAGAGGGAACTCCCTCTTCCCCTCTCCCACTGGGTAAAAAAGCGGGGTGGAGTTTTGGGATTTTGGGAAAGGCATGTGATACTTCTGACAAATAAATGAATAAACAAAATAAACAGGTAGTTACAAGGGTCAGGATTATGTATATGCTCTTCTACACTGACAGTCAGTTCATGTGGTAGGTAATACAGCATGTTTGGTTGCTTTAATCATAATGCGCCACTCCAGTCCCACAGAATGCCATTTTGAAGTCAAGCTATAGTTGTCACTATATGTAGTACATACAGAATAATTATTCAAAATGTGAAATTTATTGATGTTCTAAAATAATCTTCTGGCTTTACCAAAGAAGTGAACATAATAGCTGATCCTTTCGGAATCACTGATTTGTGTTGATTCTGGGCCATGTCTTGCTAAGCAATTCTCTCTTGGCATACCAAAGTAAACATGATAAACTGTTAAGTAGAATTTGATCCTGGAAAACCGTAGTAGACTGTGGCTCAGGAAACTGGATGGACAATGCAGAAAAGATCTCAATTATCATGTGTTTGCTAACAGAATCTTTGTAAAACACTGGATTTCCATAAACAGATTGTTAAACTTCTGTGTTCAGCTTGGGGAAACTGTGGCCAAAAACCCTAACACTGGACTTAGAACGATTTTGTTTTGGAACAAAATTAACACCAGAGAGAAATCTTTCAGCAAAATCAGTACCAGAGAGAAATCTTTCTCTTTTAGGATCCATGGCTCTTTAGCTAGCTGGTAAATTTATTTTTGCTGCTAACTAATATTGTTTTTATCAGTGCACTTCTTTGTTTTTCTCTTCTTCTGGAGAATCCTTGATTCCATTGGACGGTTCACTAACAATATTTCTTTCACATGGCTTGAATATAGACTAGGTATGATTGAATCTATGATTCTTTACTTTTTGCATTTTTCTACATCACTAAAAATTTCTAGTAAAATGTATGCATTTTAACACTATTTTTGTATCAATAAATCAGCAATATACATATAAAAATGGTCTATAAATGAAAAATAAAATAAATGGCATACTGTATACATTGTGTATAACCACAGAACATGTGTAGAATATACATGTTATACAGGGAAGGGGCTGTGGCTCAGTGAAAAAGTCTCTGCTTTACATGCTGTAGGTCCGAAATTCAATCCCTGGAATCTCCAGTTAAAAGGAGCAGGTGTTAGGTAATGGGACACTGGACAGCTGAGTAGACAATACTGGCCTGGATAAACCAATGTTCTGGCTCAGTAATGGGCAGCTTCAAGTGTGTTCATGAAGATAAAAAATCAACAACAAATAGTGAAGAACTGAAAATGTTAACAAAAATATAAACAAATATAAAAAGAGCTACAACAGGAAACTTTTACTCATCTGTCATACAGATATATAGCAACTGGACTATTGTTATGGAACCAAGTCTGAACAAAAATAGCCATGGGGAAGATATAGTGAGAAAGAAGACTAATCAGGTTGCCATTAACTTGATGTTTACGTGCATTGCCCTGTCCACCCAATTTCATTTTAGTGAGGGGGAGGTGGTAATTCTTCAATACAAGTATATCTTACCCAATACAAACATGACTGCCTCCTCCAATTCCCAGATGTTTTCAGTATAGATGCTTCACACCAGCTGCTCGTTCAATCAGCTTCAACTGAGCGCTGCCCTGTGGTAAACTCATTGTAGACAATCTTCTTTCCTGCAGTGAAGTGATGGTTTAACATCCTCCTAAATTATCCTCCCTCTCTCTTGCTGTAACTGTTGGAGGTAATACTTAAAGATACTTGGAGACTGTAGTTTATGTGTGAAGCAGACAGATTGCATTTGTAATATCTAACACGTAATAACAACAATAAAATAGGCTGACGTGTATTTTTCTATCTAAACAGTTTCTTCTGAAGATGGAGCCAGTGAAATGTTTTGAGAACTTTGACTTTTATGACTGCATTTATAATCTCTTTTGGAACATTTCCTCATGGAGCCACATTTGTGTATTTTATATTCTCTAGGGAAATAAAAAGTGTTTAAACATAAAACAGGGATGTGATGGGCATTTTACGAGGGCTCCAACAACATGTGCATAAGGACAAACTATGCTGAGACGTAAATGATGAGGTTGGGAGTCATGTAAATATCTGACTTCAAAAACAGGTGGGAGAAGTAGTGCCTGGGGCTAAAATAACTTCTAACCGGGATACAAAGAAGATGCATTCCTTTATTGGCTCTGCTGCATTAGAAGAAAAATCCAGGATGTAATCTGTAATCACGATGAAATGATAAAAGCTAAATGATCAATTGGTCTCCACTACATGGAATGTTATGTGATACCCCTTGCAAACATTTGAGAGTGCTGACAGAGCTGTCATGTCCAGAGGCAGTAAACCAGTAAATATCGATACTAGGAGGTATTATCAAGGGGACGCCTCTGTCTCTATGTCTCCTTTGCTGGCATTCTGCGGCAGCTGGTTGGCCACGCTGTGGAATTCAGTTGGACTAGAAGTACTGGTCCAATCCAGCAGGGCAGCTCTTATGTTCTTATGTCAAGACAATATACTTGCATGTCAATGAGACAGATTATTTCTAAAATCCAGAACTGCTGGCCTAAAGTGGCTGGTTCGGGAGAGACTAGCATTTCTGTCATAGCATGGCTATGTATTAACCAGAGTTAAAGAGAGATCAATAGTGATAAACAATTGTGTAGCCAATAAAAATGGACCAAGGGATCAAAAACAGGAGCCAAACATCCAGGCAGTGGTTCCATCAGGCCTATACTTTATAGTCAAAGTCTGGTTCCACAACTCATGGATCCAGCAGATGTCACCCAAAGCAGACAGCAGTATTTTAAGTACACCTTAGTATCTTAAGTCACTCTCCTGGGACCTGTGCGCCCAAACTCTAAAACCACCTATGTACCACTATTTCCAAGGATGCCTTCTGAGACTGGTAGCTCACATATTATACATATTTAGATTGTATATCCAGGATGCAACCATTCATATTTGGCACTGACAAGAACAGAATTAATACAGCGTAAGGGAGATAAAATTCAAAATAATTAGCTTTAAACAGAAAGAACAGATCTTAATTTCTACAAGCTTCAGACATATAGCTAGGATGCCTTCCTATTAAAAACTCAAACATTGTAATGCTATTGTCTCAGCACAGATATCAGCAAGGTACTTACATTCTACAGGAGAAAGCTGCTGATCATGATTAGGCTGTTTTAAAAATTGTTCAATATTTTCCTTCCTGAGCAATAGTGGCTTTGCTCAAGGCATTTTTGGGCGCCAGGAAGGACTTCTAGCTGAGTGCAAAGTTTATATTTAATTTTGTCTCATCACACTCTCACAAAATAATTGCATGTTTATGACCAGTCCTAGCTGTGAAAGGGCAGACAGATTTTTGTCTGGTTCATTTAATTTCTTCTGTGCCTGGACTCTTGCAAAGTGTTTTGGGAATCCTGTCCTTCTGCTCTGTTAAACAGTGGCCCATATTAGAAATGTTTAGAAGTAGACTGCAGAAAAGAGAAGTAAGTACACTGCAAGGTAGGTTGCTATTCTATTCTATTTTATTCCAGTCCATTATTGTATATCTAATAGCCATGCGCTGTCCTCCTGTGTGGAGCAAAAAATCTGCAGCGGGGAGGAGGGCATTCAGAACCAAATATATAAGATGTTTTTAAATGTTGCAGGGGTAAATTTAACACACACACACACACACACACAAAGTAACAGTGCTAAGAATTTCAAAGCAAAACAAAATGGCACATGACAACCAAGGCTGGTTCCAGAGGAGGTGGTGGGAGGTGGGAAATTAGAGCAAGAAGAGAATAAGGGGTGGAAAAGAGACACTTCGAGGGCTGGGAAAGGAAGGAGAGCCAGCAAGAGAGGACAGTAGGGGAAGAAAAAAGGCAGCCAGTAAAAGGACAGGAGAGAGGTGAGGGAGAAGGCATATGCCTGGATAAGGAGGCAAAAAGTATTCCTAAGCCAGTCTCCAGCACAGGAGGCAGGGAAAAAGAAGTTGAACACAGGGAAATGGAGGAGTGATGGCAAGTGTGGGCAGAGGCAGAAGAGGGCTTGAGCGTGGTCAAGTAAGAGGAAAGAACAGGCAACTGAGCAAGTGACAATCTAATAAACCACTCTTAGTAAAGGAGCATATGTGGATGCAAAAACAGGACCCTGACATTTGCAGCTGTTCTTGAGACAGAACTAGCTGCTTAGATACTTCCAGCAGGCACTTTCAGCCCTGAGGCCATCTGCATCTTCAATAAAAGATTTTTTTAAAAAAACACTAATTGCCTATTGTTGGAGGTGGTAATGGTCCACAAATATTGCTGTGAATGAACTTCAGAGGTCTTTTGGTGTTGGAAGTGAAGGACTGAGACACAGAGAAGTTAAGACTGAGGGCCAAGCTACAAGTGACGGATGACACTTGAACGGCAAGTGCATTTCTCCCAGTTCACTTGCCTTCCACTTGTGCTCCACTTGATCCACTTGCCGTTCAAGTGTCATTCGTCACTTGTAGCTTGGACCTATGTATTCTTCTTTTCCACTACTCTGGTGCTGTCCCTTTGCTACGTTGATTGCTACTCTCAGGAAATCATCTTTCCTTCTGACTGATATCTTCCTACTGTTTCTTCTCCATCTTGCCATGCGAATAAGATACATTCTAACAACAACAACAACAACACGGCCCCTCCGTCAGCCAACCCAGCTGTCCAAAGAAGCTGAGTCCCTCTCCCCACCGATGGCTCAGCAGTCCCCTCCCAGAGATCTTCCTGCCGGTGCCTGAGAAGGGAAGAGACAGCGGCGGTGTGAGCGAGTGCAGAAGCTCTCCAAGAGAGCGAGGGAGCCAAAGGGCGAGGGGAAAGGAGGCAGCAGCAGGAGCACAGGCAGGAAGAAAAAAGGGCACACGAGGAACACAGGCACCAGGAGGCTGCCAGTCGCACCCGCACCGAGCAAGGTGTCCTCCACCCCCATGCTGAAGCAAAGCCACACAGAGTGGTGGCCTGGATGCGACCTCGCTCATGCAGTAGCCGCTGCTGCTGGAGCAAGTAGGCCTTGTGATGGCTACGAGCCACATGCAGCCTGAGGCCCTCTCACTGCTACTGCCACCACTGTCATCTTGCACTGCCCTGCTACTCTGCATAGGCCTCCTGCTACTGCCTCACAGCCACGCAGCCCCATGTTGTGGCCTTGTGGCCCAGGGCAGGCCTCTCTTGCTGAGGCCTGGATGCCCCACTTGGCCTCGCAAGTCTGGCTCCAATGCCGCCACAGGCCAAGTGCTGAGGGGCGGGGGCCAGCTATCAGACCAGGGGCCCATACCGGATGTGCCAGGGTGGAGTCACCTGGTCCCTGGACACTCCCTGCCCCTCCACAACATGGTGGCCACCATGCCGCTTCCCCGCTCGCCTCCTCCACATCACCCACAACTCAGTCCCCCAGATGAGTCTGGGAGCCATTATTTCTAACAACAACAACATTCTATTTATATACTGCCCTTCACAACACCCACTCAGAGTGGTTTACAAAAGTATGTTATTATTATCCCCACAACAATCACCTGTGAGATGGGTGGGGCTGGGAGAGCTCTGAAGAGCTGTGACTGACCCAAGGTCACCCAACTGGCTTCAAGTGGAGGAGTGGGGAATCAAACCCAGTTCTCCAGATTAGAGTCCTGCTGCTCTTAACTACTACACCAAACTGGCTCTCTTGTATCTCTATCCATCCTAGTTTAGCTAATTAGTTTAGAATGCTATCTCTATTCTTTCTTAAATGGACTTCCTTATTAATATATTAAGATAAAGAATCTATGTGAATTTTCATACCTAACTTGCAAAGCCCTACTGTGCCAATATGTACTCTGCCTAACTGGGCTGATGTTGGGTAATTCATACAGACAACCTATGATTTTTCATGTGGCTACTTCTATTATAGTCATTTTACCTCAAGTACTAGGGTAAGCAATGTCTTCTGTACAAACAAAAAGAGAAGTTCCTGCATGGGGCAGCAAGCTCTATTTAGGACTGTAAAAGAACCTTCATTTTTAAGGAGCTTTTCCTCGTCTATCTGCAAAATGCCACTCTTTGGCTTTTCATCTAGAACTCTGAACAACACTCTCAAGGCAGCTAGTTGGATCTGTTTTCTATCCTGTTCATTAGTTCCATAAATAAAGCTTTTGTTACTGTTAATCAGTTTAGTGTCCTCCTGACTGCTGCACAGGCACCCTGCAAAAAGAAGAATTATAATTTGCTTTGAAATTTTGCCTAGTCCACAATTCAATGTGCATTTGCAAAGTCCTGAGGAATTTTAAGGGAATTTAAGAGTTTTTATGAGAGAAACCAACTTTTTTTCAAAAGAGTTTTACACCTTCCAGTGTAGCCTCTGAGTTTTGCCTTAAAGGAAAATGAAAATTTGGTTCTGACATGCATTCTCAGAATGAACATATAAAACATTTCAAGGAAAATCAAAACATTATTGTACAAGAATTGACAATATTTTACAGGAGAAAGGAAATAAAATATAATTTGTAAAAAAATTGGCCAAAAAGCACTTTGAAGTTCATTCTTTACACAGGTGTTGACACACTAGTAATTCCTTCTTCCCTCAGAAAGGAATTTCATTGTAGGGAACAACAAGGGGCAGACGATGCTTCAAGCCTCTTCAAATTTCCCTCAGCTGGTGGGAGTTAGTGTTCAGGAGGATTTCAAAGACCACTTGGTTTCCATATAGTCACTAATTAAGACTGTAATGTTTGCATGGGCCTCTGGTGTGCTTATGATGGCAACTTAAGAAGACAGCAATTCTCAAACTACTACCTAGGAAATGA
Source organism: Eublepharis macularius (assembly GCF_028583425.1). Lineage (NCBI taxonomy): Eukaryota > Metazoa > Chordata > Lepidosauria > Squamata > Eublepharidae > Eublepharis > Eublepharis macularius. Next base: position 44,935,521 of record NC_072800.1, read on the forward strand.
TTTCACAATGTCTCATTGATTTCCATGGGACTATGATAAAGCAAGTAGCTTTCTGATTGCAACTTTTGCCTCTCTATCATACTAGCAGGTTCAATAAGATCTTAAGGACAATGCGTTAAGGGACTTCATTAAATATAAACTATGTTATAACTATGTTATAACTATGTTATAACAAGTGTAACCTATTCACCAAAAAGATTTACGTTGACATGACACAACATGTCTATGGTGCTCAAATGTCCATTGTCCTCTACTAGGTTTGCACGGAAAGCAGGGCTTTTTTTCAGCTGGAATGTGGTGGAACGGAGTTCCAGAACCTCTTGAAAATGGTCACATGGCTGGTGGCCCCACCCCCTGATCTCCAGACTGGCGTGGAGAGCAATCTAAACTCCCCTCTGTCTGGAGATCAGGGGGCAGGGCCACCAGCCATGTGACCATTTTCTCTGAGGGCAACCCACTGAGTTCCACCACCTCTTTTCCCAGAAAAAAAGCCCTGACATTTTTATTTATAGAAGTGTTGGGCAACTGCTCCCCTGTTCAAATTTGATTATTAATTGCAAGCAGCACCCTCAACTCTTCTGAAAAATGTTAGTTATTTATCAAACACTCAGGATTGTTCTCAACTACACTGCTTTGCATTTGTGCATTTTCTGCCTTGCTTTCTCTTCTGTGTCCCTGCCCTCCTCTTCTACCCATTTGTTGCCCAGCCCACCTGAAAGGAAAAAAAGCATTAACTTGTAAAAGAGGTACTTTTCTTGATAGTCTTGATCCAATTGACTTCAGGGGTGGGGGGAAACCTCATGGTTTATCTTTCTAGTAAGTCAGCCTTGCCCATTTTGCCTGCTTGCCTGGCTGCCTCCCAAGCTGACAGTGCAATCCCATGAAGACTTAGGCTGCTTCCACACACGTTGGATAATCCACTTTCAATACTCTTTAGTAAACATTTGAAACTGATTTTTTATGTGTGGAACAAAAAATCCACTTCAAAAGGATTGCGAAAGTGCATTGAAAGTGCATTATTCAACATGTGTGGAAATGGCCTTACTCATCCAAACCTTTGAATTTCAATTTAGACTGCTAAATCTTAGTGCGAATTCTTTGCACATTCTCACCCTATCTCCTGAAACCTATAGGTCAGCCGAGGAAGTTCTGAACATGCAGTAACATGCTGAGTGATTAGCATTGCCTTCTGCACAAGTGCAAAGTCAGCACATATGCTCAAAGGGTAACTGATTTTAAATTATGCATACCTATCCTGCAGTACATATATTTCAACAAAGCTGTAAAATTATGACCATGAGCCAACAGAAGCTACCCAATTTCCACTCTGAACAATGCCGAGCGCCTAGGTGTAAAACCATTCAATATACTGTAAGATTTAATTCTTGAGCATATCTTCAATACGGTATGCTTGACTTGAAAGGACATGCACATTGCATGCAAGATAAGTGATTTTAAAATATATGTGAAAATGAAATAATCTCTCTCTCTATAAAGATATATATATATATATATAACGCCCAGCCCAAACCCAAACGTGCAATCCCTCACTAACAGTGCAATCCTAAGCAAAGTTACACCAGTCTAAGCCCATTGATTTCAATGGGCTTAGACTGGTGTAACTCTTCTTAGGATTGCTCTGTAAGAAGGGATTTTAAGAAATTCACACCTTAAGGGAGTAAAAAGGAGTAAAATGTTTTTCCCCAAAGGGATACAGCTTCCCTGCGTGGCTGGCAGGCTACTGCCTGCTTGCACCCCCACCCACTGCCGGCTTGGCCACTCTTCCCTGATTGGGCCAGCCTTTGACCTCTGAGGGGATACATTTAAATCTTATCACCACAATATGTGAGCACTTTCTGCCTGGTTAGGCATAACACTGACCTTTCTGAGGTTCGCCAGGGTAGAGTTAGGAATATCCCATATTCCAATTTACTTTGTCCATGCCTTCTGGGTAAAATGGATGCTTCTTTCCATACTCTTTTTGAATGCCCATTTTTTAAGGATCTTAGAGCCCTTTTTATTACACACACACCCATTTTAGTTTGTCATCCCTAAAAATACTTTCAGCAGCCAAATTTTTCTCTGTTCTTTCATCCCTTGATGTAATTATTTCTGCTGCTGAAGAGCATTGTCTCATGGAGTTTCAATAGGATTTTAAAAAAAGGAAAAGAGGAAAAGCTGAACATAGGGAGGAGGGCAGATAAATGTAGGTTGCCTAGTGGATGGGAACTAGAGAAGGAAACAGGAAAAGGGGAGAAGCTATGGGGGCTTTCAGGGAAGAAAAAGGGGAAGTAGTGGGGAACGGGGAAATGAGATACCCCCTGAAAGTCCTTGAGGGTATTCTGATATTTCTGTGATGGTTTAAAGAGCCATTGTCTTGATTAGAATTGTTATGCTTTGAACTTTTAGTAGACATACACCATCCTGTAGATATCCGATCACTTGACAGGTAATAATCAGTTAAATCCGTATTTCCCTTTGAAAGTAGTAGCATGCATTTTGCTTTATTATTAGGTGGATCCCAAGGCAGTTTCCAGAAACAGGGAATTCATGGATATATAAAACAAACACAAGCGGTACAACCATAGCCACTCTATAGAACCATATCATTTGAGAAAACAGTCTTGTTCTGTAAGAATAGTTTCGTTCAGGCTTATGAAGAGCCATTGTCATTAAGAAATAGTTTCAGAGATAGAATGATTGAGGTAGAGCTCTCAGGAGACTCAATGTGAATGCAAGGAGTGTATATATATATATGTATATCCAGAAGAGTTAGCCATGTTAGTCTGTAGTAGCAAAATCAAAAAGAGTCCAGTAGCACCTTTAAGACTAACCAACTTTATTGTCGCATAAGCTTTCGAGAATCACAGTTCTCCATGCATCTGACGAAGAGAACTGTGATTCTCAAAAGCTTATGCGACAATAAGGTTGGTTAGTCTTAAAGGTGCTACTGGATTCTTATATATATGTATGTGTGTGTAAAACTCAAGGCACTGACTGACTTTTATTTCTGACATTCTTTTTCAAACAATACTATTTCTGTAAAGTGACTGTGTATAAAATCTGGAGAATATATCTATTTTATTTCATTTGAACTTCTAGGATTCGTGAAGGCTCATTGGTCCCCACCATGGGAACTGGAAAGGTCATATACTATAACTAGAATTTTTTTTTAGCTTTATTCTTTGCCACACCAAACATATTTGCATAACAACAACAACAACATTCGATTTATATACCACCCTTCAGGATGACTTAACACCCACTCAGAGCGGTTTACAAAGTATACCATTATTATCCCCACAACAAAACACCCTGTGAGGTGGGTGAGGCTGAGAGAGCTAGGAGCTGCGACTGACCCAAGGTCACCCAGCTGGCTTCAAGTGGAGGAGTGAGGAATCAAACCTGGTTCTCCAGATTAGAGTCCTGTGCTCTTAACCACTACACCAAACTGGCTTCCTTCCCATTAATAGTTGATACTCATTTTCTCCCCTCATTTGCAGTCACCTTAATTTAATATTTAGGTCTTAGAAAAGGTAAAGTGCTACAATTAAACCTGAATTATCATTATTGTTGTATTTTATGTGTGTGTCTTTTATGTGCTGTCAAGTTGTTTCTGACTGATGGTGACTCTATGAATTAATGACCTCCAAAACATCCTATTATTAACAACCTTGCTCAGATCTTGCAGATGGAAGGTTGCGGCTTCCTTTAATCAATCCTTCTCATGTTAGCAGTGGAAAAGAGCAAGACTCCAGTAGCACCTATAAGACTAACAAAATTTGTGGTAGGGTAGGAGCTTTTGAGAGTCTGCTGCTACAGACAGACTAACATATTGATAGTTTCATGTTAGGTCTTCACTTTTCCTACTGCCTTCAACTTTTCCTAGCATTATTGTCGTAAACCAGTGAGTCTTGTCTTTTCGTGATGCAACCAAAGTATGATAGCCTTGGTTTAGTTACCTAGGGGAGAATTCAGGCTTGATTTGATCTAGAACCCATTTGTCTTTTTGGTGGTCCATGGTATCCATAAAATTCTCCGCCAACACTATATTTCAAATGAATCAATTTTCTTCCTGTCAGCTTTCTTCATTGTTTAACTTTCACATAGTAACGGTGTCAGACTATCAACTGGGAAATCCAAGGTTTGAATCTCCACTCTGCCATGGAGGCTCACTAGCTAACCTTAGCTAGTCAAACATTCTCAAACTAGTCTACCTCACAGTGATGTCATGAGGATAAAATGGAGGAAGAGAACAATGAGGACTTCGGGTCCTCATTGGCGAGAAAAGGAGGAGTAAAAATGAAGAAAAACAAATAAAATAATAAGCTCATCCAGGGGACTCAATGCAATATATAACATACTTATTTTTATTATTAATGTTGGCATCTCATGATTTGTTTCTATTTAAAAAAAAAAAGGTGATCAACACTTCCAACAATGTTTGGGGGCTTGAATTTTAGTTGACCCAAATCACCAAATCTCTGCTAAGTAGCAACCCTCCACCACTTCATCACTAGCACCTTTTTCAAGAATCATGAGCTTTATTCTCTTTTTAAAAAATCATATTCATTTTATCATCCCACTGGTTTTGAGGTCCCACTATATCTGTGCCTAGAGATTGGTACTAAAAAAAAATTAAGGATTACGAATATGTCTGGCTGGAGGTATTTTCAGTCATGTCAGCATAATGAAAGTAGATGAGTGTGTTCAAACTCTGTTGGAAACTGTTAGAGTTGCCAGCTGTAGAACAATTTACCCAGCAGTGCTGGTTTAGAATGTAAAGTGGCCTTTGCTGTGTGTTAGATTAGTGTATATAATGTTTTCCCCTCTTTTCTTCAATCTGCTTCTCTTCTTGTACATTGTTTAGACCTAAGAAGAGCGCCATGGATGCAATCAGCCAAGCCTTTCTGCTGTGCAACCTCTGTTCTTTTCGGGGGGGGGGGGTGGTTGGGGGGGGAGACTTACAAAAGCATTCCCATGAAAAGAAGTGGAGGATTGTGCTGAAGCTGTGGGTTGCACCTGACTAGCCAGATCATAAACAGATGGACTTGGAAATTTTCCCCATTGATTTCCACAGAAATATGTTTAGGATCTGAGAGCCAATCTCTACTACCTTAGGCAGGCATCTCTGCATTTTAAAAAAAAAATCAGTAGCAGCTTCTTGATTTTATTGTGTGGCAACCAATGAATAGCCTCCACAGAGATCTTAGCACAGGCCATATGGCAACAGTCAGGTCACAGGCATTTTCTGGATTGAGTCCAGTCCTCTGGAGTGACATACCATAGCGGTTGTGCATTCAGGAAGGTGTGTAGAATGTTTTTATTCCAGAGGGCATTTGGTTGAGGGTAAACTGTTTTGGCAGATTTGGCTGTATTTTTAACCAGCGCATCTTGACGTGTACTGTTGTTTTGACCTTGCTGATGGACTGTTGCTGTTTTTGTGTCCTTGCAACTTGTTGCCACTCTGTTAGCTGCCTTGAGTCTAAGGAGATAAGGTGAGAAATAAATACCTTAAATAGTAATAATTTGCCACTGGATTTTGCTGCAAGGGCAAGACAATCCAGGAGGTGAATAACTACTGCAGTGCAATGATAATGCAATAGCCAATGATGGGTGCTGCCTATGATGTGGGGTGCTGCCTATGATGATAATTTTGCACTGTTTGTGCTGAGAAATAGCCATGCTTAATATTGATGCTACTTTGACTGGGTTCACCTAATGTGGCTGTATTAACATGTATACATCACATCATAGAAGTTAATCCAAAGATTTTTTCAAATGCAATTGAACTGACACATTGACTATAACAAACTTCGGAACCTGTTTGTGATGAGTGAGCAGTTATGTATAGCCCAAGTCAATGAGTCAGTGCAATTTCTCACTCTGCCATCTGTGATAGCTCCACATGAGTGTAACTTGACTATAACCTCAGATCCATTTTAATTTGGGTGGTGATAAGATTTCTCCTGGAGGTCAAAGTGCTAAACACAGATACCCATCTGTGTTGTGCCTGTGCCATTCAGGGTCATAGTGAATGTCATGTGAGGAACGACGGTGTTGTCAAAATATCTCTTTAAAAACCATTAGTAAAAAATTAAGCTCTTTATTCACGGTTGAAACCAGTTTATGAGAAGAGACAATCACAGTGCAGTCCTAAACAGAGTTACATCCTTCTAAGCCTACTGATTTCAGTGGACTTGAACAAAAACCTCTGCTTAGGGCTGTGCTACCAGGCTTGCTGCATTCCTTCATTTGCCAATGACCACAGTGGTCGTTCCTCCTACACAGAGATAGTGAAAATCTTTGCATGAATGCAACCATGCTTTCCTGTCAAGTTTGATGGAGTTGCACAATTATGATTCTGGTGAGAGCCACATGCTGCTCAGCACGCAGTTCATCAACAGGATACTTTGGCATGGCACCTCCACAGAATGACCAAAGCCATCATATCTAGAAGAGCTTGAGAAACACTTCACATGCAGCTTTTTAAAGCAAGTTATGGTAGTAATTCTCACGTAAGAGGCCTGTACTTCTAACCACCGTAAACTATGGGTGCTGCTAATCCCCCAGTGAGGGCAGGGGATTCCCTGCTCCTAGACTCCTCCCCCTGCCACCACTCACCTGGCCAGCAAGGGAAAAGACATGGGAACGGACCTTCCAAGGTGTGCTACTGGAACAGTGCGACTACATCACTCCCCGGAGTGAGGTCATCATGCAGGCCCCAGGAATGTCTTGGGCTTCACACCAAGCTGATTCAGCCCCTTTGGGGCCTCTCAGAAGTGACATCATCGCGCCACCCCAGGAGTATGTGAGAGAAGGAAATGGAGGTAAGTGCCAGGCACCCCCCCCCCCCAATTTACATAGCAAAATATTACGGTTTCCTTTGGGAATAGGGTTATTTAGACTCAGGATTTCTCTAACAGGGATTTGGGTTTCTCCTCAAGCCGAAGTGAACAGCAACAGAATTCTGTACATTCTCTGGTACATGGATTGGCTCTCTTGGTTGAATATTCTGGAGCCATTTGGTACAGCACATGCTCTACATGAAGATGGTCTCAGGTTTGATCGTTGGTGTCTCAGACTGCGAGTGTTGGGAATAGGGTTGCCATTCCCCTGCCCGAGGTGGGGGATCCCCAGATCCCACCCTCCTCCCCCCACACCCACTTACCTGGCTAGAAGGGGGGCGCTCCCTGAAGCACCCCCTCCCCGGTGGCGCAGCACACCCCCGGGCATGGAGCATGCTCCCACACCATGAGAGCAGCCAGTGGCAGCAGCGGCAAGAACAGACCGCCACCACCACTGCTGCTGCCGCCTCTTGCCCACTGCCACCTCTCACTGCCGCGGTCCCTGTGCGCCAAAAGAAAAGAAGCCAGAGTAAGTACCGGCTCCCACTCCCCCGCTGGGAGACTACAGGGACCTGGGGATCCCCTGTCGAGGGACTCCAGCTCCCTAACAACCCTAGTTGGAAAAGATCTTTCTTGTCAGAGACCCTGAAGAAATGCTGCAAGTCACAGTAGTCACTGGTAATCTAGATGGACTGATATTCTGAGGCAGCTTCCTAGTGCTCTGCGTGTCTTGTTTCTGGTGCTCTGAATAACACAGGTTGAAGTGCTAGGAACTGGTGAGTATTGCATTGTTACATGAGTTTACCATTGAAATTAATGGTGAAATTGTCTAAAAGCATCTGAATTTTTTTTTTTAAGAATTCAAATATTAGGGAGAAACAACACTGAATGAGCAAATTTGACACTGAGGATGCTGGCATCATCAAAGATCCAATTTCCTGCTGATTTAAGATGTGGACAGGGGCATCTCATTATTGTAACTTCTAGGCCCAAACTCCTGGTGATAGTCATCAGAATACAGCCTGAAAGACCACATCTGTGAGCTGTTTTTCTTGTGTTACAGAGCAAATCTCTCTAAAAAATTGCATCCATCATGCATAAAGTGTAATGTGAACAGCTATATTATTGCATGTATATTGAGCAGCCACAGTGGAATAAAGTCAAAAGAAATGTTTGTGTTGCACTTTGTACATAATGATATACACACTTCTTTCCTCTACAGAGATAATTTCCTGGTAGAAGAAATATAAGGCATGATGCAATCCATTCCTAACACAATTGTCAGGGTCATTTTTTGTCTGGAAAGCAACGTATTTGAGATCTGGAATTAAGGTATGGCCTACATATGATGTGGAAACTAGCTGACAGAGTTCTGAGGTCATATTTCTGAAAGATCTTTTCCATACAAATCTCCCTGCAAGTGCAAAATTAGCATGGCAAGGAGTAGACTAGGCTAGTAGCTTTCTCGATGATATGTTCAGTCTTTACTTGCAGAGCATGTGTGGGAGCATTCAGAGACAGTACCCTATCTGAGTCCTGCAAGAGTGCATTCTGCAACTTCAGGGTTCTTCCATCACCTTTCATTGCACAAACAGATAAGGTCTCTGTTATATGCACAGGGATTATCAAAACAGAAAATACCTTAAATAAAATCCTACATGAAGAATGTATGGAGTCAGGCAGCCTCTTTAAATGTGTTCTGCTTGTATTCAGCAGTGGGAGTATGGCCTATCAACATCTAACTGATATTCCAATACCTTTAAGCGCTGACCTACAGAGGAAAAAAGATAGCAGCAGAAAGTGTTAGAAAGCAATTCTCCTTGTGATCCTCGATTGCAGGGCAAATTCCTCTCTGCACACTTTACATACATAAACAGCTCTTTCTCAGCTGCCATTTTATGTCACTATACCTTCAACTGCAATTACATCGCATCACTTTGGCATTACAAAGATTTGTGGCAATCTCCTCTTTCCACATCATTGACAGCTCAGGAGATGCATCTGAAATTCATAGTAGCCTCATTGCCTATGGCAAGAGAAATTCACGCAGCTAAAATTTTATTTTAGAATTCAAGCTGCTTTCCCTCAGTCTAGGGTTCTCCCATTTTTAATCTTTTCCTGCCTCGTACACTGTATCAGAATAACCAGCCAATATTGTTAAACTGTCAGGTGGTCTCTGCTGCCTCCAAATTTTATCGGTAGAAATAAATACTATCACATAAAAAGGGGAAATAAAACAGTCCTTTTTGGTAGGATTTTTGGAATTAGAATTAAGATCAGAGGATAATCTATGTAAACTTTAACAAGATGACCCCCTTTTTAAAAAATAAAAATAAAATCTTTTTCAGATAAAGGTTGGAAAAGAATATTCAGGCTGATTTACTGCACGGGCAGCTAGTGTTGCCAGCCTGCATCCCAAAAATTGAACAGCATTCAAAGGAAAGAGAATTTAAAATCCCAGAAAGAAGAAATATTTCCAAATTAATGGCATTGCCCGAATGCCTTGGCGCCTTGCACCCCACCAGGAAGGTTTATTATTTTCTGGTAAAATGTTGCTAGAATGGGGAGTGGTAGTCAGTGATGCGTCAGAGCTGCTCTTTGAAGACATTAAAAAGCTGAATGCACAACAAAGAACAGATGTTCCAGCATGCTTTATTTATGCACCCATCAGCAATCTTCCAATGACCACAAAACACAGGCTTTTTTTTTAGCGCTGTGCAATATTATTTTCTGATCATCCCAAGCTATATTTTTTTTTCCTCATGGCTGAAGACCTTAACAAATGTTGTCGTCTGTGTGTGTGTTTGTGTGTGCTTGAATGTGAGTGTGGGTTTGTGTTTGAAAGTCTGCCTTCATCAAATGAGGCTTCTATTGAACTGTAGAACAGGTGTGGATTCTGCAATTAGATCACATTTCAGGGAGGGGGAGGCAGAGAGAGAGAGAGAAAGAGAGAGAGAAAGACAGAGGGTAATAATGGCGCTGAATTCTTCCCAGTCAAATGCAGCACCATAGCGACCGGTAACAATGAAGAATAATAGGTATTAGTATTAGAGTGATTATTTTTAGTTTATGGACTCATTTGATTGAATACTGCCATAAGGCACTGTTAACGTGTGTGCAGCGCTCGCCAGCTGTAGAGCAAACTTGTTTTACTGGCGCTTAACTGAGATTCTCATCTCTTCCCACCCCCTCAGCTCACAATTGGAATAAAAAGTAACAATTAGGAAGTGAGATGTAATGCTGATTAAATGTTATGATGGACTAAGAGTCTGATATGTTATGTTACAAAACCACTCAGATGTGATCTTTTAAAGGCAGAGAGCTCGTCTCCATTTTGCTTTTGCTTTCAGAGGCCTCCATCTTTGGAAGAAAACTAAAAGGCATTGGAGAGAGGGGAAAAAAACATACATCCATAACAAGGAAACTATTTGGACAGACGCTTCCTAATTGATGTTCTAGTGGTGTATGTTTTACAGCTGCACACTGAAAATATGAGAAATGCAAGACAACTGTTGGCAGTTTCAGTTGATTGGGTTTAAACACAGTTGAAGGCTCAGAAATACGTAAGCCGAATGGGGCAAACATTTAGTAGGTAGAAACTGGCCTTTTCCATTAGGAGTCACATGAAGTGACATCATTTGTTCTCTCCTAAGAAGAATCCAGAACAAAACAAGAACATGACAGCTTTAAACTAGCTATTATGTGGGTTAGAAAGTCATTTTTGTTAAACAATTTCATTTAAAAATAGCCTAAGATTTTAAATTGGAAATAACTTGTCTGTTTGTTTTACCTATTTTTCAGCAATCCTTGCCTTACATTTTCTCATATACAAGCTATTTATATGATCAGATTCTTCTGAACATTTTATCTTATTAGCTGAAATTCTGAACTATGTCCATCACAACACTGATAATATTTAAGCATCAATATTTGGGACAGTTTGCAGCCATCCATACTTTCCATTCCATTCACATTCCTATTCCATTCACAAGTAAGAGGTTGTTGTTGTTGTTGTTGTTGTTTTAAGTAATCATTTTGTGGACAAACATATATTGAGTTCACTGGTATTCCTCCAAGGTAAAAATCCTTTCTGTTGCCTCCTGAACAAATTACAGTAGGGATATCCGGTGATTAGTTTTGCTGATGTGACCCAGCTCTAAATTCTTCTATCCAAATTGCCTGGTGCTGCTGTAGAGGCCCTGAGATGACTGCTATGGTGCAATGGCTAAGGGTGAAAAAATTGAAACTTGAGTTCTGACAAGACCAAGGTGATGTGGTTAGGGAAGTCAAGTTCTTAAAGGACACTGTGCTTCCCACATTTGATACGGTCTAACTGATACTTGTTGACTGAGATCTGTCATTATTACTGGAGAGACAAGTTAATACAGCTGTAAAAAATGCTTTCTTCCACTTTCATTTTGCCCAGAAGGTGGCTACCAACCTTGACTTGGCCAATCTCACCAAATGGATACATGATATGGTTACCTTGAGGCTATATTGTTAGATTACACTCTGCATAGGTCTGCCCTACCCTTAAAATCAGTTTAAAAGTCAGCTGCTCAGAAGAGCATTTCCATAATGGGGATGGAGCTGCAGTATAGTGGAATGTTTCAGGAGAGTGTTTGTATAAGGGCAAAGAATTATAGTCTATTGTAATGTCAATTGCATGTATCATCTTGCTTTTACTGCATTGTCTTCTACTTTTGTTACCCACTTTCCGCATTGTTTATGGTATATCACGCTTAGACCATTCTTTGTTTCATTGTTTCTAATTTTGTAATCCTGACACTATTGCATTGCTTATTGGATGTTTTATGCTATCTGGTTGAATTGTTTTTATTTTTGTAATCTGCTTTGAGTCTCAGCAAGAAAAGTCAGCTATAAATAAAGCAAGCAAACACCTCTGAATCTATTGCTGAATGAAGTATGACAGAACTTTGTAGACCCAGATCTTTGATCCAAATCTTGTTTCATCAGTGTTTTAATTCTAAGGTATGGCTAGATCAACAAATACGTTTTTTGAATGGATTATAATATACTAACTGCTGTGCATGCATCTTTACAATGTCATGCAAGTTTTGCAAGAAGACTGTACTTCAATGCAAACAGTAATATTTAGGATTAGAACTTCATGAAAATAGATCTAAGTCTACTTCACTTTGCACTTTATAATTAAGTATCCCATTGAAATCCAAGGAAAAGAATATTATATAGAACATGAGCATGTATAACAATAATCAAGTATAATAACAATGATGAAATGAACTGAAAAACTGAAAACTATGAAGACCTGAAATGAAAAAAGTTATGCTTATTCTTTGAAACTTTTGCTCACAAATGCTAACATATGCCACTTCTTTATTTATTTTATGCATTTTAATCCCACCCTTCTTCCGTGAAGCTCAGAGCTGCATACATTATCCTTCTTTGTTTGTATTAACCTCACAACAACCCTACAAGATACATGAGGCTGACAGAGAGTGATTGGTCCATAGTTACCCAGTGAACTTCATAGCTCAGTGGGGATGTGAACTAGGAATCTCCCAGATCCTAGTTTGATACTCTCACTACTGATCCTCATTCCAGCACCCAAAGAGATTGGATCCAACCAGTCTTTTTTAATGGGTGAAAAAAGGAGGAAGCTTTTGATTGTCAAAAAAGGATATGTTTGGGACTATGGGACCGCCATAGACAGCAGTCATGTGGAATGGGGGCTGTAATAAAGAGTGGAATTGGGCCGAGACTGAGCAAAAAGCTGGCTGGATCCAACTCTTAATGTTCTGTTACATGTGTTAGGAGTCACTTTGATAGCCTTTTGCAGACATCACAGTAGTGACATTGTGAATGCACAAAGGCTAGATCACAATGATAAATAAGAGAATATGGATTTGTCAAAATTCTGTAGAGGTACAGCACAATTTTTACTTAAAGGAATAGAACATGGTGCAGTCAGAAAATATCCACTAGTACCACCTGGTATAATAGAAAATCCCAGCCACCTGGTACCTAAAAAATCTGTTATAATTACATTTTATTTCACACAGATGATAAAAAAATAGAGATGAGCTATATTATTTATGCTTATGATGTATCATTTTTGAAAACAACATGTTATATCCAGACAGTTCTGTCATCACCATGTCATCTGAAGAGTTGCTTTTATCATCACCACATATTGTTTTCACAGCATGCATTATTGACATGATATTCTTACAATAGCTACCTTCTGAACTGCAACAATCTGACTTTATGGCAATTAAAGAGGTATTCTAGCTAGCCTTGTTGCTACTGCAGCATAACCATAACCACAACACATGTGAGAATCACCTACCCAGTCTGTGCACTGCCTTACCATGCACTGTAACTTGTAGATTTATTCTGATCAGAATGCAGCTACAAAAACAATTGAAATGTGGATCTATCTACTGATGGCTATGTCCCAGGCCTCACTGTATAGGACACTTAAGGTGGATTCTGGGCAACGTATAGTGAATTCAAAGTAACAAAACTCATAGGAGATGCCTATTGGAGATGCCTACATACATGAACAGTCCCTCATATTTCTGATGTCCCGCAGACAAATACAGGCAATATTCCTTCATTGTGGGGTGAAGGTCTGGGGCAATATAAAATCCAGTGAGCCTTCAAAAAGAGAATCTACAAATAGACACGATTTTAGGGAAATGTAAGCATTAATTCAAAAGCCATTCTCAACACTAATTTATTTTGATGTGAACTTTAATAGGCAACAACCTACTTCACCAAATGCAGTATATGATAACAGGGAAAGAAACAGAGTTCTGTAATAATGTGATGAGCTTTCTTTTTAAAACCTGTAAGCAATTCTGGGTTTATCTTAGCTCTTTCTGACATCCTGATGCCTCAGGAGGAAAATGGAAACCGCTCTGAGTGGGTGTTAATTTGTCCTGAAGGGCAGTATATAAATCGAATGTTGTTGTTGTTGTTAAAGATGTAGGAGGATCACTAGTTGCTTTTGTGCATCAAGAAGAACTCAGCAGTGGTGCTAAGAAGAAGGCCGTTCTGGTACCCCTCTCCTTGGCAAGGTTGGGGAGGGAAGGGTTGCAGTGACTGGCAGGAGGTAGAGCAGGTAAAATGGACAGTGTTTGCCTTGCACATAGCATCAGAGGGTGGTATGGAGGAAGGCTATATAGAGGCCACTGCCTCTTCTTTCCTCCCTATGCGCCTTGACCCAGCAGATGAAGAAGGCATAGTTACTTGAATCTTAAGCAGTACAGCTTAGGCAAACATCCCTGAGGTAAAGGGGTCATCCTAAGACCAGAAAACTGGTGCCTTCAAGGACCTGGAACTCCCTGAGAGATGCCATTGTCTTCAGCTTCATGATGACTAGAGGAAGAGAATGTGGCACACCTCCCTCAAGCACAAAAGAAGAGTTGGCAAAAATAAAGAGCTGGAGCATACGCACATAATGTCTCTCAGCTGGGAGCCCAGGTGGCCCCATCCAAAAAACCAGGGCTGCCCAAATAGAGGAGGCCTGATTGCTGGATCCCATGGATTGCCAGCACTGCAGCTAAGTTTGATGGGGCTGGCCTGTGGCTGTTGCAGATACCCCTTTCAACCATTGTAAAATGAAATAAAATATCAGAAATGTCTTGGGAAAGGGGAAGAGGAGGAATGGCATTCCCCCCCCCACACACACAAGTTATATCCTTTAACAGGCCAGTAGCTTTTGGGGGATGTAATTCAAATTATCCACACATGTTATGTTTTGTGTTGTATAGGCACCAAAGTAGGATGAAGTATAATGGGGCAGTTAAGGGACATAACAGCATACCAGAGGGAGGGAAAAATAGAAAGATTTTTTTCCCTATCCTTTCCCCTCCCTGGTAAGGCAATTGGCAGGTGCAGCATTATTTTGCAGATGGACCAGGAGGGGCAAAGCACAATTATATAAGGTTGGCACACATGTTCTTCTGCTTTACCTCACATGCCAGCTAACCAAGCTTTAGCCAAATTTTAGGGGACATCCCCAACAGTTGTTTTGCAGAGAGAAGAAAAAGAGAGTATGAAATCAGTCCATGACAGAACATCACTAGCCATTTTCCAGAACAGGCCTTGTGTCTAAGCCAAAACTGTTTCAGTCATTTCCTCTTTTCAAAATAATGCCTATGTATGCCATGAAATCCTTTATTTAAATGCAGATGCTTTTTTAATTTTGAAAAGGACTTTTTCATTTGCAAATGGTTAACTTTCATGGAATGGATTGAAACACAAAATGTAAATTAATGAAATGGCCCATAAGAATCTTAACAGTCTTTGGATCAAATACGAACTTTTGCTTCGGATGAACAGTGGCCATACATTCGGCTTCTCCTTTGGCAAGAGTAGCTTGGGACCTTGAAACACAACAGAAATTAGGGTTAACAATGATGAGTCTTCCTTGACTCTGAAGAATCACCACTGATTTAGACTGAACTTACTCCCGAGTGAGTCAGATTGCAGCCTTGTGGTAGAAAACACCTAAAGCTCTGTCACTTCTCCCTCTGCAGCCATAGCCATTGAGGCAGCTGCAATGCATCATTGTTGGCTGAAAGCTTCTCTTTGGTGCTGCAATTCCATCAAAACGACTATTCAAGGGAGGAAGAAGGTAGAGTAGAGCAGGATAGGCTTGCCCATAGCCTCGAGGACAGCATGACAGAGAGTACGATGCCATCCTTATATCCCTCTTCACTGTGCAATGTTGTGTTGACAAATCATTGGAGGAACAGAGATGAAGGCCAATTTTCTGCAGCTGAATGGAAGCCCTGACAAGGGGATGTATCATCCAAAGCCAAAACTCAGGTTTCTTGTTTATTTTTCACAACAGAACAAAGTCGTCACAGGCAGTTACATTGCACTGGTCATACGACCAAGAATTAATGATGATCTTATTGTTTTATAGCTAGAGTCTAACATACTTCTAATATATTACTCTGTAATCACCAAAGTTCTCCAAAATATTCAGGATGGTCAAGCCATGAATGCTTTCTTTTTACATTATATGCATCAAAGGTTGATAAGAATTGGCTGCTAAAAATGGGAAAAGATGGTCAAAGAAAAGGATCAGGTCAAATGGAAGTTACAGTGCAATTCTGTGGCTGCTGGGTATAGAGTGGACTAATGCTTCATAGGATTGCACAGTCATTTTTTAATCTTGATCTGAAAATTTCATGTGGCAGGTCTGAAATCCTTCAAACTTTCAACATATTTACTTGCAAGGTATACCTATATGAATGAGCATTATTTATTCTGTCTCTGCATTCTTATGATCCTTAAACTTTTTTGTTCCTCTGTACTTTTGTGTTATGGTACGTGCATGAAAACATTCAGTGCCTCAAGTTCGAGGCACAAACTGAGGGGATGTTGGGTGGAGTGTGTTAGGTGCATAGCTCCACCCATGCTCTGAATGCCATGGAAGGCAGGGGCTGCCCCTTCTCCTTCCAGGGCAGTAAAATGTGGCCCCCAGCCTTAACGGCTGTCAGCCAAGTATGGGATTGCTGTCTTGCTAAAGACTTGAGAAACGGAAGTAAAAATGGAATTCTGTTTCAGTACAAAGAATGAATTAAAATTTCCAAATCATGTCAATCGTGCAGAACCAAGGCCACTAGGTATCATATAACCAATTAGCCCATTATCAATCTACTGGCTATAGGCAAATAGATATGATTTAGCTATGGAAATTTACTATGTGATGAGCACTCAAAAGTAGTTCCATTAAAGTATGCAATGTTTCCCTGAAAATATGACCATTTGAAGACCAGAAGTGAAAAATGAAGGGTGATATGAAGGGAATTGTCCACCTGTTCCATCCTCCCACTACTATTTATTAACATTTCGAGAAGAATAGCCTTTATCTTGTCAAGTACTTGAATAGGCAATAAATTCTGTATCTAATTGTGGATTTGATGACTGAATCTACCTGGCTCCGGAAAGCTTGACTGAAGGAAGGGAATCAAGAAATACCATGGCTTAGACCCTGCATAGAATTTCAGCTGTTATTTTCTCTGCCTCCCTTCCTGTGGTGGACCAAAAGCCCCCCCCCCAATACTGCCCCTGGGGGATGAGGGACCCCCAGGGATAGCATAGGGGGAATCAGAAGTCTTCCAAGGGAGGGAGGAAATCAGTGAGAATCCACCCCTTAGCACCTATGGATATTTTGGGAGGGATCCAAGCCCGTGTTCCTTGCATGTATGCAACCCCAAGTCTGATTCTGAGCACCTTTATGTAAGGTACAGGCACCAGGTTTGTGCCTTAGATCCAATTTACTGAAGTTCAATATTTATGATTATCAGATACTAGAGCTCCTTACAATTTCATTTTTATGGGCTCCAAAAACATCCTCAGTGCCTAATACTTAGCAAGAGTGGTAAGCATTAGGCTAAAGAGAGGAAACATACACACCCCTTTTAGCTCGGAACAGATAATCGGGATGCTTGAAAATTCCAGTAGTTAAACTGCTAGAGCGGCACTTCCTGGCACCGCCACTCTACATTAACACCTGTGTGGTCAGTCTTGACTGAGCTTCCATCTCAGCAAACACTTAGAAATATTTTTGGATATGTAAAATACTGTGGAATATATAGAGTTCTTTAAGAATAGCAGACAGATAAATCTTCTTTAATCTGTGCAGAATTCCTCAGCTTGCTCTGCACTTAGAGCTAACTACTATCATTAAAAATGTTTATTCCTTCTCCAGTGCATCATCAAATTGCACCAATTTTCATAACAAAATCTTTGCCCCTGATATCATTTGTTCAGCGCTTCAGAACTGGCAAGAAACTTTTTGTGAATTTTCTCACTACTCTGACCACTTGATACAGTGAAGCTGAATAACAGAATATTAGGCTTCAGAGAGGCCTTGGGGTCATTCAGTCCAAGGCTAAGAATAGAGGCAGGATTTATTAACGTCTATATCAGAAGTTTAATCTAAATGCTTATTTCAAGTCAGATGTATACTTCAGCAGTGCTTTGATTACTGTGAGGTCGCATGTGTTCTGGGGAGCAAACAATTCATTCTAAACCTACTTATTTAGAAGACAAATACACTAAGAATGTTGCTCAATTCCTGTTAAGCATGGTCAAGGGAAGCTTCCCCTTAAGTCATTTTTGAGCTGATGAGAGCTGCTGGTTCTGTCCACCTCAGTCAATGTAGTGAAAATACAAAAGAGTAACCGGCATCTTAGAAATCTGTTGAGGAGTTATGTTTGCATTTAAAAGTTGCTTAAATCTTGATTTTTAAAGTTTATCTCATAGAATTAGAAAAATCAACCCCTTGAGATGCTTTAGCTTTTTTAAAAAGTGGTTTTTACAACTAGCGGACCTACATGCATTTTCAGCACATTCCATTTTTATGATTCTCTACAAAACTGATGCGGGGGAGACCCAAAGCTACAGTGTTTACTGTGGAGATTGATAGAGTTGCTCAGCAAAAATATCAGCATTTTGATCTGTCGATCATCAGTTTGTTGGTCTTTTCTTTGCATTTTTTTAAAAGTATCTGTCCTCACCTTGCAGATGGCAAACTGAGGAGCAGAAGGTGCTGAAGGCCACATCAAACTGAGCTTTTCCGAGCTAGAAATAAGCCTTGTCCACATTTGCCAGGTTCACATATTCCAAATTAGCTTCTCCACAACCACTTTATATGATAACCATTAAACTCTCATTTATAGATTCAAATAGAAATTGAAGGTAGTGGAAAGAGACTCAACAATATCACATTTATAATTCTGGACCTACTATTCTTTTGTGCAGGTGTGTCTCTGTGTATCTATTGCAAAAGTATGGCTGAAACATTCTAAAATGTGTTGTTTGTGTAGACATTTGTGGTTTATTGAGACACCTTAAACTTATTTAAGATATTTACATCCTACATTTTCAATTTAAAAAATCTTTTGAGGCAGATTAAACAATAAAAGAGTAAAACCACAGCATTAAGATCTAACAAGATAATAGCAGCACTATAAAACTATTATTTCAGCTTCTGCTCAGCAAAAGGGGCTGTTTGCCCTCCCCACCCCAAGTCGGAAGAATGAGACAGACACAAGTCTTTGGAATTAAGGGCCACTTTATTAAACGCAACATAAACTCTAAACTGCGGCAAGGCAAACTGGCGGTACAAGTCAAGCCACAGGGTCACTCCAGGACCTCTGCCTTGACCTGTCTGGGCAAGCACCACTGCCCCGGGCATGAGCCATTCTTGAAATGGTATCCGCCCGGCTGGCTAGGCAAAGGGTTCCCCGCCTCAAACTCTTAAAGCCTCAGCCGTACAGCATGAGGGAAGGACTTGCACTTGGGATTCCCTGAAGGCGGTGTGACAGCTAGTGGCAGCCATGAAGCATACCCTCCCTCCTGACAGACCCCATTTCCCCACCAATGGGGAATTGCCATGAGGGTGCTCACCAGCCCACTCCCTATTCCCCAACTTTCTCCTGCCAATGCAAAAGGGCCAAGCCTCTGCTTAGGCCCTCGTGCCCCACAGGTGGCCTAGCGCCACCCCAAGCCTTGCCACAGGTGGCCTAGCGCCACCCCAAGCCTTGCCACAGGTTCTAGAAAAAGATGACATTACCAGTTGCTGGCAAAAGCGGTCCAAGTCGGATGAGTATTAAGTCCCTATCCAACCCCCACTGCAAGGTGAATCAGGTGCAAGCCCCTCGAAACCTGGGCCTACAATGCAGCCCCAACAGGCGGGAGAGAACCCCTCATCCCATGCTACCATGCTAACTTGGGGAAAAACATTCCCTCAAAACAAAATGCAGGGGAGGACTTTCCCTCACCTGAAACGAACATAGGGGAGGACCTTTCCTACCCTGAACAGAAACACGGGGAGGACCCATTCTTCCCTTAAACCAGGAATGCAGGGGAGGACCATTCCTTCCCCAAAACACCAGGGAGGACCATTCCATCCCCAAAACCAATGGCTCGAACCTAGTCTTCTTGACCAGCCGTCATCTGGCTCAGCTCTGCTGGCATCTCCATTAGTATTAGTCATTATCAGTGCACCATGGCCAATGCAGAAGGGGCCTTCCCCACTGAAAAGCATCACCTCCCAAGGGAAACTCCTATGCCCTGTGGGGGGGGGCATCCTGCCCGAACAAAGCAGCTTCTTGAACAATAGTACCAACAAACTAACAAAAGCATTCCAACATTTCACATGGGCACAGTGCCCTGACCGTACCGGGAACTTAAAACCGGCAATCAATCACCCGCAGCCTTGCTGGGCTGGTTCCCCTTGACAGTTCCCTGCTGGCCTCCTCCACCACCAGTTCGCCTACCACCCCCTCCCTGCTTGGATCCAGGGCAGGCAGCATAGGGGTGGTTGCCAGCACAAGAGGGACATTCATGCCTGTATTTACAGGCTTTCCTATTACAGGCCCCTTTTGCTGTGAAATCCCAGCAAAGCAACTGGAGTTGTGACTGCTGACCTTTAGGGGCAAAAGCCCCTGCTGACAATAAGGAGTGGTGAATCAGGTGACCACTATCTGCTCTATCACCTGAATTCGGCTTTGCGGGGGACATCACCAGCTGCTGATGAATTTGGTCCCAGGGAAGCTGCAGGTTGAGAACAGCCCTCATCCTGAATTCTTTGCTGTACAGCAGCCATGCAGCACCAATGAAGTCAGTTTACTCACTATAGATTATATTAAGATATTGGAATAGGGACACCACCCGCAAAGGCTGAGCCCTACCCAACCCCCCCCCCCCCCCGCGTATATCGAAAACCCCAGGAGCCAATTGCGGTCCACCTTCTTTCGTTTAATTTTTTCTTTGTCCCGATCATCTAGATCATCCTTATCCTTCTTTTCCAATTCGCAGAATAGAAGGGTGAAAAAGTCCATGTATTCCCCTTTGACTATCTTATCCCTGGTAGCCTGGGTAAGATGATCCCCAAGGGGCAGGGCTATATTGCCAAAGGGCAGCATCCTGTATGGGACCTGACCATAAGCACCATAAGGCATGAAGCTCCATGGTGGATATGCTCCGTACTGCCAACCCAAAGAAGGTGCACTAAAGGCCTGGCTGTTGGAAGCCCCCCAAGGTTGTTGAAGGTTCCCTGTGGCCGGCTGGGCACTAGCTGCACCAGAAGCCAGGCCTGACCACCCCATGTGCCCCGGCATCTGCCAAGCTGATGTGTTGAAGGAAGAAGATGTGGAGGGACCTAGGGACCCGGAGGCAGCGGCCTGACCCCAGGGTCCCCATGGCCAGGTGCACACCTGCTGCAGCAGGGCAGACTTGCCCTCTGACCCACTAGGCTCTATAGCCGCAGCAACTTGGCCTCCTTCCGCTTGCCCCTCCGGTTCAACTTCGCAAGCCACATCTTCCTCTGCCTCACATGTCTCACAGCCAGCAGCAGGTCCAGCATCCAAAGAACCTGCAGCGGATTCAAGAGCAGACAGACGGTTCAAAATTTCTAAGTGAAAGGCCTATTTGGATGCTACTCTAACCAGCCGACTGCGCTTACTTGTGTCCCCAGCAGGAGCTGCGGTCCCCTATTTCTTTTCCAATGCCTCCAAACGCTTCAATATCTCCAAATTGAAGCCACTGTCCCCTTCATCCTCAGAAGAGGAGAGTGCAGGGGGTGGGCTTGTTTCTTAGCAGGCTGCTTACCCTTGGCCTGACCCTTGCCCTTTCTGGACGCCATCCTAACAAGGCACAAACAGCGTAGTCAATTAAGTTGTGATTCACCAGCTCTCTGTTAATATATCTATAAAGTATTTATAAGTATAATCCCCAATAGGGAGATTAAAGAAAACAATAACCCACAAACAGCAGTGCCAAGCAGCAAGTGCACTGCAAAGTCTTGCCGCCCCACTGATTGATATGGAACTAAAGGATATCTTCCTATATGGCTATCACTGTGCCAGCCTTGGGAATCAGCAGCTGCACACTAAAATGGCCGACACCACAAAATGGCGCCCAGCACTTAACGCGCACCCAAAATGGCGGCCCCAGAAATGGCACCACTCAAAGCGACGCTGGGCCTGGATGTGCAATGCCCACTTAGCCCCACTGGGCGTGCTATACTGCAAGGCCTAGACACTCTCACACAGGCCTCCTTGCTAATTTCCACAGGCAAAGAACCCCTGTCAGTGGTCTAATAAAAGGGGGGGAGGGGAGGACAGATGGATCCCTCCCTGCACCTTGCAACCCCCCCCCCCAATGAACCCAATTGGCGCAACCGCACCAGCAAACTGTTCCCCAGCAGGGGATTGCAGCTGGGAACACTCTTCCGCACTGCCCCAAATGCCACCAGGTGCCTAGCCAGTCGAACACCCCATCGCCACAAAAACTGCCGCCACTGTCCAAAAATGAAAGCTGGGGAGCAGGCACGAGGCGGTGCTTGCTCCTGCCATCACCGCCAATGCCTCACTCACCCTGGGATTCCTCTGTGCGATGGAAGAGCAGGAGCTCCAAAAAATGCCTCCTGCTCCATCCAATCGCATGGAACAGATGAAGCTGATGGGGCAGACACGCCTTCTACAGCATCTGTCTCCATCCCCCAGGCATATCCCGGATGCCTGGGAAGGAGGGAGGTCTGTCTCTTCCTCCTTCTGTGAGGGCAAACTTTGACCCCCAGCTAAGCCTCTATGAGGCAGCTGGGAAGGGGCCGCATTTTCACTCTCTTCTTCAGCAGAATGGCTGGCCCCTGATGGGGTCTCAAGAGAGGGGTCCAGGTAACAGTTGGACAGGCAAACCAGTCTATCCTTTTCAGAAAAGATGGATGAATCTTGAGCACAGACTTCCTTTGCAATAGGAATAAGCTATTTTAATTGTAGTCCCAAAGAGAGCAATCCAAAGAAGGTCCACTCAGAATCCAACTAAGGTCTATTCAATGGGGCTTACTCCCAGGAACGTGATCTTAGGGTTGCACTATGTATGTGTGAAATGCAGTACACAATCAGAGCGAGTTAAAGGATCAATCAAATTCAAAATTAAAATATTCATAATATATACATGAAAGGAGCAGTGTTGGAAGAACCTGGAGACTGAAGTGGGAAACTCAAAAGGAATTTAGGCTATATTTTGATATGCTCAAATGCAGCTGCTTTGTAAAATTTTACTGGAGCTTTAAGACAGATTTCAAAGAGTTTTACTTTAAACTCTTGTTGTTTAAAAGTTGTTCCAAACTTTTTGCATGAACTTTTCCAAGCATCTTAAACTGAACAAGTTGCTGCTGATAGATTCTGAAGCATAGTGTGTGCATGGATGTATATTCTATGAGACCATTTGGACCCATTTTCCAAGGCTGCATTTGAACAGTGCCTGCCTAACAAAAGGTAATTTCCAGCTTTGAAACGACATTGCAATTAATCAAGTACAACTTACACAGCAGTATTTTAGCCCTAGCCTTTTACAATGTGTTCCCAACTGACTTCTATATTATGGATTCTATGGGCTTTGATTTTCGCGAGTCATCATGAATCCTCCAAATCACAAAACAAATTCAGATAATTTGGATTGTGAGCAAATTTTGTTGTCTGTTGGCGGCCTATGGTAAACCTTCATTTCTTTTAACATATCCAAAGATATTCCATTGTTTTTCAATGTGGCAAAAAAATGAAAATGGGTATTTTTTAAAACTATTCTATGTTCATCTAATACTATTAGTAGAACAAAGTGCTTTTCTTAAAACTCATCTGAGGAGTATATCCAAGATGTATATATTTGCTGTTTATGGGTCACAACTACCTTTATAGTCATGTGTAAACTGTACTTCTGTGTGCTATAAGAAGAATTCCCAGTCTCATAATAAAAATATTATGGAACATTGTATTTCCATATAGTAATGGCACTCTTCTTTTACTAGTAGGAAAGGTATTGTACTAATTTAATTGACTATCATAAAAGTCTCACAAGCAAAATCAATATTTTATTTTCTCAACAGGTTTTGTCAATGAAGATTTAATTTCCTATGCACAGAGTGTTTTTGTATGTGCCAAAATCAGGACTACAACATGCTTTGCGGTGTGCATCTAAGAATCTTGTTCTGGTAAGAGCAACACAAGTTTAGAAATCTGTTGTTCAATCAGAACTCTTTTCATCATTAATAAGACATGCTCTGACCCATTTTATTCTCTCTTGCACACAGGCAACTGATAAAACCTGTAAGTTCTTCCCTTCTATGTATGAAAAAGCCATCACCACCATTATACGACTTGGTATCACTTTAAACACACTCCTTTTCAAGGATAGTAATTCACAAATTCAGCGGTAAGTCACCAATAGTGCAATCCTATGAAGAGTTACTCCAGTCTTAGCCCATTGATTTCATAGGATTGCACTGTAAGTCATGTGAGAGCATGTGTCAGTGCTTGAGTTTCACAGAAATCCCTGCTTACGTGAACAGTCTACCCCTGTGAACAGTGAATTATCACAGGGGCTTATTTACACTATTGCCCTTTCTCTTTTAAAAACTGGGAAATCAAAATATGTGATTTCTAAGCTCCCAGTAAAGGAATCAGAGGATTGGATCCAACCAGCTTTTTCCACTAGTGAAAAAAGGAGGGGGGGGGTCCTCTTTATCCACCAAAAAGACTATGCTGGGGATCATGAGACTTGCATGGACAAAAGCCAAATGGGGTGGGGGCCATAGTTGGAGGAGA
Organism: Eublepharis macularius; assembly: GCF_028583425.1. NCBI lineage: Eukaryota > Metazoa > Chordata > Lepidosauria > Squamata > Eublepharidae > Eublepharis > Eublepharis macularius. The sequence goes on from NC_072800.1 coordinate 44,959,987, forward strand.
ATCCCATGAGACTGATTGAAAAAGCTGGCTGGAACTGACCCAGGCTGGAACCAACCCAGGAATCCGGATCCAACACCCGTGATGTTATATGAATTCATGGCTCCAGCATTATTCTGTTCATGTGAGTAAACCAGGTATGAAGGCAGAGAGAGAGAGAGAGAGATGTAAGTGGCAGCTTCTAGTAATCAAAGTACTTGCAGGGTTTTTCCAGCAGAGGAGTTTTAAAACCTCTTCAAAAGTCATATTACAGAGGACACATAGCTACTTTGGATCTCACTGGAGACATCTAGCAACAATCTCCCATCAGCAAGATGTCAAGCAATAGATCTGTTATATTGGTTTTCATTTCTTTTTATGATGTTCTGATTGGTTTTACGGCACTTACCCGGCTAGCTGGAAGCCCTTTAGCCGGGTGCCGCTATTGCAGTCCTGGATGGAGGGAGGCAACACCAGCCACGCCCTCCTTCCTTGTTTGGCTGCTGGACGGGGCAGAGCAGGAGCGCAGAGGCGGCTCTGCCCGGCCCAGCCTCAGTTGCGGGTTGTTGCTCGGCCCACCCTCCTCTCCCTGTATTGGTGTGGGATTAGCCGGCTGCTGTTGTCAGAGTCAGGTAGGAATTTTTCCCTCCTTTCCTGAATTGGCGATGTGGAGAGGTGGTTTTTTGCCTACCTTGCACCAATAGGTGGGATTGAGGAATTGGCAGGGTGGAGCCAGTCAGTTTGACCCTGGCAGGTTTTGGGTTAGTTAGGGTGCGGGCCGGCGAGCACCCTTGGTGCTTCCCCTTTAGTGGGAAGAGGGGCCTGCCTGGGGGCTGGTACTGCTTTGACGGCTGCCAGTTGCAGGGGCAGGCTGCCTTTGGAAACCCCAGCTTGTGAGTCCTTACCTCACTGCTATACGGCTGAGGTGTTAGGAGCTTGAGAGGGGGGTGACCACGTTGCCTGGACGGGTGGATGGGTCGCACCTGGGGCTTCGGGGCTTGCCCAGACAGGTCAGGGCGGTGGTCCATGGGGAATCCCGTGGCCTGACCTGTACCGCTTTAGGCCCTTGCTGCTGTGTTTATTATTGTTAATGTATATAGTTAATAAAGTGGCCCTTAGATCCAACTTGGTGTCTGCCTCTTTATTCCGACTAGGGTGGCAATAGTATACACTACTTTTAGCATTTTGGAAAAATATACTACAGCTGATGAAAAGTATTACAATTAAATAAATAGAATGGAGAGCTATAGTACAGGTGAAATTAATGTTGTGGGAAAACACTCTTATTGAAATACTTAGGTTAGAAACTTGTAAGAAAAGAGTCTATGCTAACTTTTCCTTGGTGCGCATACTATTAATCTCAAACTGCGCCCACCTCCCTTCCTCCACACATAGCTCCAAGGCAAACTGCTGTTCAAATTGAGCAGTAAACCGACATTTGACGCCATTCCTGAGGGGTCCCCTGTCCCCCAGGAGCAGAATTTAAGAGGAATCACTGGGCTACAGTGGAGGAGGAAGCAGGAGAGTTCTGTTTCACTGATGGAAGAACCTTCTGTTAATGGAATGTTTATCCAGAAGCCTCACTCATTTCAATGGGATGCATTGGGGGAAAAATAGGTTGGATCCCAAAGTGCCCTCATACAGAAACCCCACCCACATATTCCTCACTGAAGGGCTTTTATTAATGCACCACTGAAACAAAATTGGTAGTTCCTGAAAAATGAGCAACTCCAGACTTCAAGTCATGCTTAAATTGTATTATGTTAGCAGCTGCAAAAAGTGACAGTCAACAATATGAAAAGTAAAGTGAGGCTACTCTAGAACCCAGTACTCTGGTTAAGTTTACCTATTCCTCCTTTCCTGCCAAAGACAACTCCAGGCTAATTTAGTTCTGGCATATTTTGAGTTTTGAAGATTTTCTCCCGCTGTATGTAGGATTCCAAATGCCATGTGGTATTAAGATAGGGTTGCCACTTCCCCCTTGGAAAATTCCTGGATGTTTGGGGCCAGTGCCTAGGGAGAGTGGGCTTTGGGGAGAGGAGGGAGCTCGGTGGTGATGTGATGTCACTCTTGGACTCCGTTTCTCCCGGATTCTAGTGTCTGACCTCCAAAACTGCCATTTCCTCCAGGGAACTGATCTCTGTAATCTGGAGATTAGGTGTAATTTCAGGAGAACTCTTGGCCCCACCTACTCTAAACAGCAAAAACATGTGCACACATTCAAAGAAAATGTGCAGGAGTGTTGTGCAGTGATGCATACAAATTTCAATCACATATTATTATGCTGTTCCTTTTTTCCCTTTAAAAAAGCTCTGCCATATGATTCCTGCCCCATACAGTACATAACTTAGCGGAGGCAGGAAAGAACCATTTTCCAAGCAGAGTTCTACTTAGGTTGCAATCTTAAGGGCACTTTTCCTGTGAATAAACCCCTCTTTGTAACATGTCACTGACTTTTAAGTAAGCCTGCTTTAGAATCTGACCCAATGTGTAGAATGTGATGCCATTCACAATTTCTTGGTCACATGTACTATATCTTTTTTCTGTCTGAGCTCAACATTTAAAGTTAGGCCCATTTAAAATATAAACAAATTTTTTTGAAAAATCAGTGTCAGCTTTCTTGCCCCGCCATAGATTTTCCAAAAAATCCTGTTTGTCTGAATGCTTTTTGTGTCTTCCAGGATACATAGCACCTTGGCAATGTAACCCTCTATAAACAACACTCCCATTTACAAAATGCATACTATTTGGGAGGCTTGGATTTCATCCAGTCTATTTGCATAAATGTGGGTGTACAGAACATGCAGAAAATAAATCTGAAAATAAATTAGCACTAACTTCAATTCGTACTGACTTCCCTGCCTGGAAAATATTGGTACACAGAAGGTGAACACAAACAGGACGGAGAAGAGCGAGTAAGTACAATTTAGATGAAAAAAAATGTATACATTTACTCATCAGACCTCTCTGCAGCTGTTGGCCACACTAAACTGTACTTCTAATTTGGAATAGCAAATCATCTTCTCCTTTGGAGATCCAAAGAAAACCTATTTGAAGACATCTTTTTCAGTTCTCAAATTCCAGCATAGAGAGCAACCTAATAAAGCACCATTGAAAAAAAATATTTTCTTGATTGCAAGGATCTGCGCTCACTCTAGCAGGTGTCTGAATTGCAGTCAATCTTTTACAGTTCATCTCCTGCTGCTGAATCAGGCCCTTAGAATGGAAAGAGTGCAACTTAAACACCCAAGAGACTTCCAGAAAGCCCTGCAAAACAAAAGTCATACTGAAAGATCAACTGGGAGCTGCAGGACCTCAGGTTGCGTCTGCTACATCTTCCTCCTGCCCAGAATCCCACACAGAACCACTGACTCCCAGTTCCTGGGCTGTAATATAGAAGTGGAAACTGGCTTTTCTTGTTGCATTTCTAACCCAGGTGCAGCCACAACAACTGTTGAAGGCATTATCTGAACACGGGTTCTCTTAAAAGTGTGGGAAAGTGTGACTATACTGCTTGGCCTCTGAAGGTAGTTGAGTGGAGCACTTTGATGTGTGTACGGTCTCAGTTCCATCCCTATAGCTGAAACTCTGATGATCCACTTAACATGGTGAAATTCTGAGATTATCCTAAATGTGCCTGTATGTATAATCACTGTGTATGTCTGCATATAGCCTTTTCCAGATTTTCTAAGGGGGCAGAATGAATGTGCATAGGAGGGGAGTGGAATCACAGTGGAAGAGTGTCCTCGGCTTATGCATTTTCTTTAGACTATGCACACACAGGCTGCCTCCATTTCCAGACACACAGTGCTACATTTGTATGTGTATAAGGTATGTTCCCATGAGCTGGCATAAGTAAGGGCAAGCTTGCTGCCCCAAATCTGCTGTCTGTGGTTGTGTTCATTCTAATTCCTCAGAATGTCTGAAAACGAGCTCTGTAGTTAGTTGGAGAGCTGAGTCAATGAGGTTGGGGGGGGAAGCATAATGGTGCCTTATATGGCTCCTCCTATGCCGCCACCCCCTATGTTGTGCATTCCCCTGCCCAAGCATGCCAACACCCACTGGCTCCCTTCCATGGGCCACCAGCAACCCCCAAGCAAACCTCACCCCCTTACCCTAACCCTTTGCAGTGTGGGGAATTGAGCAGCATTCTCACTCCTTTGAATATCTACATTGTGAGTTGCATCCAACCAGTTTTTTCTGCTAGTGAAAAAGGAAGGAGAGGTTATTTTTGATCACCAAAAAAAGGCTGTGTTCAGGATCATGAGACCTGCATGTGCAAAAGCTATGTGGGACAGGGTCTGTAGCAGGGCTGAGAATAGAGCACAAAAGTCCAAAAGCTGTCTGTGTGTGTGTGTGTGTGTGAGCTCAGTATTAGCTTAACTCCCTTGACTAGATTGCAGGATATATCAAAGTCTAAGTATTGACACATACCTGAAAACCAAATGATAAATCGGTGGTACCTGCTGAACAGAAAGGGGTTGTGTTTGTTGGCTCTTCCACTCTTGTTGTTTTGCTTTGTATTTTTGCCTTGCCACTCTCTTTGTGGAGCCCACAAGTGATCTTAAAAGGCCAGACGGCAACACTGTCTGCTCTGGTTACTCAGAAAACTTTCAAAATGGGTAGAATAACTTTGTCAGCTGGGAGTTTTTATTCATAGTTTGCTAGAAGCCACATTAAATAGCAACATCCGTCCGCATTTCAGCTCCACAGCAGTGCTCTTCTTCCAAGCCTGTGCAGATGGGTGATTCCCTGTGTGCTCGCTTTAATGGCTGTGCTTCCGAAGACACTAATATTGTAAGACATCTCTCTCCAGAGTGTTGTTGATGTTGTACTAAAATGAAATTTATGTCCTGTCCCCCCTCCCCCTAACCAATTCAGGTACCCGAGCAATGGGGTCCAATAGTAGGAAGGCCGCACTATTAGCCCATTGTATAAAATGTGAGCTGTACAATGTACACCGCCCAATGCATAAGCAGCGGCATCCTGAGCACTTCCAAATATGTATGTTTCTTTGCAATTATGGGGCTTTGTTTCCAGTGCAGTTTGAGAGTTTATCGAGAAATGATTTCCACTGTCATTGGGCATAGAAGGGACTTTCGCCACACAAGCAGGCCATAAATTTCACCTGCATTTTGTATCTGTAGCACTACCCCGTGTTGACAATATGTGTCTTGCCAGATTCAAGGAGACTCAGAGTTGTGTAGCAATAAGAAAACCTCATTCTAACTGTCAGATTCTTAAAGCAAAGATAACTTCTGCTTGCTTCACTGGTCCTAAATAAAGCTTGGAATTGTATTCCTGACTGGCAAGAATTCTTGTGTGCATATGAGAACATACTGCCTCTAACCAAAATACACAGAGATATGAGAATTTTATTTTGATTAATACAGCATTATTATTTGGGAAACCAAATGTTTCTGGGAAGGCTGCTAAATCCCAAATCTCAAGCTAAAGGAGGGGTAAGAAGGTGTAACATTTGAGACTGCAATCATTGTAAAATGATGAGATGCTGAAATGTGGAATAAGACTTTACTTATTGTGCACCTCATACAAAAATTGAACTCAAAGTGGCAGGTGCCTTAGATTTCAGCTCTCTGTTATTGCCCCCCCCCCCCCAATATTTCTTCATCATGGAGGAAGTGGGACAGCTGTCCTGTGCCCCCTCCTGGGGCGAGCCTGTGTTGAAGGAAGGCTGACCATCCAGTGCTGCTGTGAAATATACATCACTTACACTGCTAAAGGCATGTTTCACAATGGAGCCAACAGCGGATCCGTGGGGTGGCTTGCAGACATGGGGGGAAGTTACAGCCACTTGTCCCTGCATGCTGTGGTCACAAACATAAGAGGGCCAGTGTGCACCTGGAAGGCACAAAACTCCCATTGCTTGTGTGATGCACACCCAACAAACAGGAGGATTGAAACTTGTAGAGGGAGCCTAAGCTCATGGCCATCCTTATATCTTCCAGGAGAACTAATTCCATTCAGTAAATGTATGTTTTGTAAAGTGGCTCCAAACCTACTATCAAGGAAGGTAATGTTGTGTGCCTACAGTTTTGACATCTATTTGCATGATGTCATAAAATTGGAAAGGAACCCATTTCCTACCCACAACTCCTCCCCATTTCCCAGCATCTTATATCAAAGGATCTAGTTGTTTTGTGCAAATTTCACAATATGAAACAATTATTCTAACATTTTAAAGAAATTTTTCAAAGGAGAGAAGAGTCACAGCTCTTACAAACTGTATCAGCCTTGGGCAATTTATTTTAAAAAGCAGGATACAAATGTATTACATAAATAAATACTGCATCTGTAATACATACAAATTCATTTATGCCTCCAAAAGCAATAAACATTATCAGTTTAGTGTTCCATTTTAAGCAGCGCAACACATAGACAATAAAAACATCATACTTTATTCCTGCTTATACTTTTTCTTTATATAGATTTTTTTTCTTTGATGGCGACCCAAAGTTGCTTAGAACCTCATTCTCCCCATCTCTGTTTTATCCTCAAAACTTACAACCCTGTGAGGTAGGTTAGGTTGAGACAAAGTGACTGGCCCTAGGTCACCCAGCAAGCTTATGTGGCCGAGTGGGGATTCAAACCTGGGTCTGCCAGATCTTGCTCCAACCACTACAACTAGGCTAGCACAGACCTCCCTGAGCCTACATTTTGCTTTGATCTTTCAATCCAATCCTCCCTGCATGCTGAGGCAAATTCTGAAGCTGTTGTCAATGTCATATATGTATTTAATTAAAAAATATGGTGACCTGATGAAATTAATGACACAGAATGCTCATTGGTAGAAATGGAGGGAACAAAAGCTAATGTGGCGGTAAACCCAATTGTCATTAACAGAGCCTATAAACTGGCTGCCAAAGATTACAACAGAGCTGTTTCTTTCAGAATGGGGAAAAGCAAGAAGATGTGGAGCGGTGTGCCAGCAACAAGTGAAAGGCAGTGGGATGGCAACCAAGAGGAAACTATACAGATTTGACGCAGCAGCAAGGAACTGGAGGGAAGGCTAGGCCACAAACTAGTGCCCAATTGATACAATGACCAAAGACTGTTTGAAAAAAAGGAACGTTAGGAGGAGACCATAGTGGGCATCCATATCATAGGATCATAGAATCATAGAGTTGGAAGGGGCCATACAGACCATCTAGTCCAACCCCCTGCCCAGTGCAGGATCAGCCTAAAGCATCTCTGACAAATATTCATCCAGCCTCTTCTTGAAAACTGCCAGTGAAAGGGGAGCTCACCACCTTCCTAGGCAGCTGATTCCAATCAAACTACCCAGATTCCATAGCTGCCTTCTGGAGGTTCTCTTTCCTTGCTATTCCGCCTTTTCTACTGTCTGTTTCTCGGAACAGCAATCTTTCCCCTTCTCAGCCAGATTTTATGAGCTTTCTCCTTATCTTCCTTGTAAGCAGAAATTCCTTCATTTGTAGCTCATGAATCAGGAAGCAGATGTCTTCAGTAGCCGTCTTCAAAATCATGTATCTGAATATAGTCTCTGTCCTCCTCCCCCATATATATGCCCTAAATAATCGTTTTTGTTGGTGGTGGTTGCTGTTTTTGTTATTGTTGTTATTAGTCCACCTTTCTCACTTAGACCCAAGGTGGATTACACAGTGCAAGTGAAATACACTATAATCAACAGCTAGGACATTCACTGAGCAAAACACAATAATGAACAACAGTTAGGGCACTCAGTGAGTAGATACCATAGGGAATGGTAGAAAATTTGAAACGCATAAAACCAAAGACAGAGATGAAATCTTTCTGAAACAAAGCATAACTAGTAAATATAACATGTTTAACAACATGGAAACTCCCTACTAGGAGCATATCTACATCAGCAGACAGTACCCAATAACATAGTTTATAGTCTCTGTCCCTACCAAGGGATCTCTCTGAGCTATTTATATACACTCCTCACCAGTTCTCCTCACTGCCACCAAACCAGCAAAGAGCATACAAAAACATAAATTTGGCTTTCCCCCTCAAAACTTTATCGTGAGTATGAATTACCCAACTATCTCATTTCCCCACTTTATATAGCCACACCAGCCTCCATAACCTAGGTTTGCCAACCTCCAGGTGGGGCCTGGAGATCTCCTAGAATTACAGCTGATCCCAAGGATCAGTTTCCTAGAGAAAATAGATGCTTCTGAAGATACGCTCTACGCCCTTATACTCTGCTATGGTCCCCTCCCCAAACCTTTCCCTCCCCAGTCTCCATTCCCCAAATCTCCAGGAATTTCCCAACCAGAAGCTGGCAACCCTTCCATAACTTCTTGTCCTTATCTTCCATCTTAAGGCACACCTTCACCTACACTTCTAGACTATGAGTGAATTTGAATAAGACCTACCTCATTCAGACAAAAAATCCTTTGTAGTTCCCCCCCCCCACACACCTTTTTGGATTAAACATCTAGCCTAGTGAGGAAATCTGCAGGGTACAAAAAGCTTGATCACTGATTTGTGACAAGTTCGTTTGTCCAAATAAAAAGAAAGTACATGTCTGCTGTGCTTCGTTTTTTGTTTTTTTTTTACTGGATCATCAGCAACCTTTGCTCTTTAATACCTGAAAACAAAACTCTGGATAAAAAACACAAATCTCTAATTCTCTCTTCCCTTTCTAAATGAAGGCAATCTTAGTTTAAAGGCATACTTTAGTTTAAATGTAGCATTTTAAATGTTTACTGTTTCCTTTTTCCTGTCATGGTAGCCATTTGTAGGCTAAAATAAACTCTGGGCATTCAAAATGGAACTAAGGAAATTACTTTCCCTTCCCTTGTTCTCTTTCCAGTTGCCCCCTTTTGTAGTCTTTTCTGGAGTAAGTTCTGATTATTGTTATTAGCAATAGAAACAGAGCGCAGAAGGGAAACTAAGTACAGGCAAAACTTACCACTTACTTCTCACCCTTCTTCAAAGACAGGCCTCACATCACCCTGCAAAACTCGCCCTTCAGTTCCCCAACCAAATTCTTGACAGCAGAAGGTAACAACGGGGGAGCTTCCTTCTGCAACGGTGTCTCTGCGGTTTCTCTGTCGGTTCTATCACTACTAAATGAAGTATACACAGTAGTGCATGAAGGCACAGTATACTGTCTGGCCTCTTTTTACATATGCTGAACCAGGAAAACAATGGAAGCCATCAATTGCTAACTGGAAGTACAGTATCAAGTATCATAGCGGAGTTGAAGTTGCCATTTTCTCCAAGGGAAACTGGCCTTGTAGTCTGGAGACAGAGTTGCCAGGTCCATTTACCCTCCCAGCAGGAGGGGGGACCCAACACTCACCTTTTTGGATGCCATTGCACATGTGCTTTGTGCGCATGTGCTCCCAGGTTGATGTGAAGAGACGCTTCTGATTCAACCCATTTGGGGCCCAAATCAACCCACTGTGAAGCGAAGAAGCACTTCTGGGGTGGGGGGATGATGTCACTCCTGTGAGTGCTGTCGTTGCACCACCCCAGGAGTGGGCCCAGGAGGCTTCTTTCCCCACTTCCCCTCCTGGGGGGGGGGCAGAGGATGGGATCTGGGGATCTCCCGTTCCCACCGGGGGACCTGGGATCCCTATCTGGAGATGGGTTGCAATTCCTAATGAACATATTTCATGATGATTGCTGACGGTTTCAATTACTTCACACCTGCTGCTATTAGAGTGTAATATACTGGTGGGTCCTTCTGAAATGAACATCAAGCCACCATGCCAAGGCACAAAGGACAATACAGAAATCCTTATAGAAGCAAAGACATAAATATCTTCCTGGACAGGAGAGAGAGGAAGCTTACTGCCTGATGACTGATTTACATTGCAATGTTGATGGGCCCAGAGAAAGATCCTGAAGCCTCGAAGCCTCCTCCCCTCCCATTATTTGAACTAAAATTATAATGTCCACAATTTTGCTCTGGCTCATCCCTTAACATGCATTTTTTAGTAGCTTCAAAATTTAGGTTGATTGCCTCTTTTGTGTAACATAAAGGGCCTTTCTGGTAGGGCTCAGCAACAGGCCCCAACCCAGCACGTCACTTAAACATATGGTTAGCTTTATGGAAGTGAATAATCTATTGAACGCAATATGGGGCTACTTATGTGTTTAAACACAGGATTAAATGTCTGCAGAATCAACATCACCATGAGGGGTAAATGAGGTAAAATGTTGCCAGTACATTTTGTTGTTCAAGCTATAAAGAAAAACAACCTCAACAACAAAGAGCCCTTAAAATTATTATTCTTTTTACTTTCTAAGGCACTGATTCCTGGGAAATGAGTGCTGCATTATATGGCTGATTCATAGGGATGTATGCAAGCTCTCCCTTCATGTCTATCGATATTTTATTTCTATAGAGACATTTGCTAAATGCTGGTCTCAGATCCTGCAGATAGATATTGGTGCAATGATTTGAATCTTCCTGCACAAACACTTTTGCAAGACCCCACGGCTTAAAGTTGCTTCACGGCTGAAGCATGTCACACAACATAAACTCCATTGCAGGATCTGGATGTATATTATGGGATGGATCCAACCAGCTTTTTGACTGGTAAAAATGGAAGGAAGGGCTCTTTCAGCCAACCAAAAAACTGGGAGGAAGGGCTTTTTAGTAGACATGGGCGTAAATCGAAATATGAATAAAATTTCATGACTAATTGGGCTATTTGTGTTTCGCGAAACGCATTTTGTAGGGCTGCAGTTTTCATGAAATTCACGATTTTGGGGCCTGATTCATTCAATTCATGAATGATTTGTGATGCCAGACAGGCTGGCACCGATCCATTGATTTGTGATGCCAGACAGGCTGGTGCCGATCCCAGAATGTCTGCAGACCTTTTGTTGCCATTGGAACCCCAATCTTAGGAAGCTCTCCTTGCCAACTGGAGAGCTTCCATTCTGCACTATACAGTGAGGAGCAGGGGGGTTAATCCCCTAGGCAACTGAGGAGATGGGCCTTCTGTAGCCATGGGAACACCTGTTAGGCAGGTCAGTCTGCCAACCACAGACCTCCTGTTCTGCTCTATGTGAGCGTTTGTTATATAAGGCAGAGCTCTCTGCCTCGTGCTTTTCAGTCCCAGTAGACAGAGGGAGAGGGAGGACCTGTTGCTGGGATTGGAGTAAGAAAGGAATTGAGCTTTTGGCTGCTGCTGCTTTAAAAGAGACTGAAAAGCCTCTTATTTTCAGCTCTTGGCCTTGCTGGGAAGGTCTTTGAGTGAGGGTGCCTTTTTTCCTCCACCGCACCCCTCCCTAGTCTCAGGCCTTTGCTCTGGGGCCTAGCTTGACTGAGGCCTCCTTTATTTTTTCTTTGCTTGTCTTTGTTTCTTCTTAATTCTTTCTCTGCTCTTTTGAGGGCTCACATTTTTGTTGTTTCCTTTAGTTTTATTTTGTGCACTTCTGTCTGGGCAAGTGTCTATGGTGGTTTTGGGGCCCTCCCCCAAGCCCAGTCTCTCTGGATATGAAGGGGGCCATTGAAATACCCCAGGTTCTGACGAATCACAAAACTAACAAATCGTATCACGAAACAGGACAATTTCATGGAAGATTCATGGAACATGATGAAACATGAAACTCTCATTTTATTTTTTCCCATTTCGTGCCCATCTGTACTCTTTAGACTTCAATGGACACAGCCTTATGGAATGGATGCTAGAGTGTATTGGACAAAGCTGAGTGAAAAAGCTGGCTGGATCTATCCTTATAGTTTGAAAAAATAGAGGAAAGGTTTCTGAATTTGTTCAGCTTCAATTACGAATCTTTGGATTTTAACCCAGAGCTCACTGGAAATTCTTGGCTTATTTTGTGTCACTGGATTCATTGACCTGTGAAATTGTTCCATACAATTCTTGTCACCTAGTCATGAGCTAGTATCTCCAGGTTTTAATGTGCATTTCAATATTTTGATTCTAAGTCTTCATTGGATGTTGGTTTAACAAATGCCTAGTATTGAACATTACTAATGAATTACAAGCACATGGAAGTACAATGGTTAGCCATCACTGGAGAGCAAGCAGCAGCTACAGTCCTCCAATGTAAAGTCACTCACAGCTCTATCCCCACCCAAGTCCCATCCTCTTTTCTAACTTCCATCTCCCTCTACTATTTATCTGTGTGGAAATCAATACAGAGAAACAAAAAACTTATAGGAGAAGGGGAAGAATGTTCCAGAGAAGTTTTCTAAATGGGAAGAAGGAACCAAAATTCTTGCATGTTTGCAGAACAAACTTGTTAGCCTGGACACCAAAGTGGAACATTTTAGCAGAGCAGTTGCTTAGGTTTCTCAGTAGCCTTCATACTCAAAACAACATAAAGCTCCTCTGTTGCACATTTGAAATCTGCTGTAATATCAGTGGTGGATTAATAATTCCTGGGCCAAAAGAACTACTGCTTACTTCTAAAACCAGATAGCTTTAAAATAGATGACAATTAACTATGTAACGCTATGTGAAAACAATGCATGTCTTAATTATGACAGTCTCATAGTGCAGTTCTAAGCAGTTACACCCTTCTAAGTCCATTGAAGTCAATGGATTTAGAAAAGTATAAAATGATTTTGAAAAGTCAATGCTTATATTTATTAGCCCCACAGAAACTCCATAGCGCATACTTCCCAAGGGCCAATTGTAAGCTCTTGAAGAGGACTGTATTGACCTTTGTACAAAGGCTTCCTATTCCTTATGGGGCTCTAATTAAGTTTTAAGGTAGAGCCTGCAGTTGTCCCAGAATAATAGCTGATCTACGGAGATCAGAGAAGGAAAAGAAAACTTCTGTGTCCTGGCTTACAAGGTGTTGAGCAAACATACAAGGGTTTCAGTTTCTTTTTCCACTTAGAAACCTTCAGTAGAAGACTGTGTACTTTTCCCCTGTGAGTTATTGGGTTCTTTCCCATGGAAAAAATGACAGCTTCAGCAGGCAAGTTCTGCCACACTGTATCTTCAGAGTTAGCAACCCTAATCTCTATTGTCTCTGTTGATCGACCCTATGAAAGTCTCATCCAGCTGCTGGTGTTTTCAGCAACACACTAATGCAGACTAAGGAGGAGGGAGAGTTTCTGTTAAAGGCCTCAGAAGCAAACTCCATGAGAGAAGAAACCTCTTCTGCCTCCTGTTGACATAACTTCATCTATTTGCCTTTCAGGATAATTGAACCCTCATACCCAGTTACTTGGCTCCTCAGTCTATAACATAATGGCTGAGGCATTGCTTTGTGAACAAGAAGAGTTTGGCTTTAGGTTCAGACTTTTGAAATCATGGGAATATGAGATATGCCAGACACATGACCTGGATTAAACCAGGTTTATTTCATTAACAACTGGTCTGCACCCTAGCCATCATCAACCCCACTATTCAGGATGAGCTATCCTACCAATTGGGCTGCCCAAGGGAACACAAATGCCCAATTAGGCAATCTCATGCGGACTTTTAAAGCTCAAACCACTCCACCTCCAGCACATTGTTTTCCTAGCTCACACACCAAATGACAGGCTGAGAGGAACTAACACTCATTATAATCCCACTCCCTGTGCTGGGCAGCATTAGAGCACATTTTATGTGCACTGAGTACGGGGAGGGTCCTGGTCTGACCCTCCCCCAGGCTGGCCAGCTATGAGAGAAAGGTTTGGGAAGCCTTCCCTCATTGCTAGATGCTTCAAGGTCCTCACCAGGGCCATTTCCACACGGCTTACCTGATTCTGCAAAATAGCGAAATCTTGCATGAAATCTCGCAAGAAGACGCTGTTATCGCGCGAGAAGATGCGATAACAGCGTCTTCTTGCGAGATTTCACGCAAGATTTCGCTATTTTGCAGAATAAGGTAAGTCGTGTGGAAACGGCCCTGATTTCTTACCTTAAGCAAACAAACCACACAATTCTTGCCTGCCCAGTTAGGGTCTAACCAGTCCTATGACCACCTGGCCTAGTCCAAAGCAACATGCAAGTTAAACTGACAGTGTGAAGCAGGCAAAAAGTGTTTTTTCTTTTGGGCAATCTGAGAAGGCCCCTCCCCACAAATTTCTGCACAACTCCAGAGCAACCAGCTGACCCCAAACTGTGTTACTCAGGGGTGGAAATGGAGAGTCAGAGAATACATGTTCCACTGCCTCAGGCAGCCCAAACTCCTTAGCATTACACATGCCCCAGCTTCAGAGCCTTCCTTTTATAAGGGAAATGGAGAAAAAAAATGGTCCCCACTAACGGTAATGTCAGAATCCAAATGGATATTATGAGGTGGGTGTTTTGTTTTTTTAATGTCAGCTACAGATAAACTGTCTCGTGCACTTTTGTGACACCATTGTACTAATAAATGGTTGTAAAAATGCCTTGCACGACAAGGGTGGAAGTTCCCTTTCTTTCCCACAAGCATAATCAACAAATCTGCTATGGACTCAGATTGCCAGAATCTATCAGAAAACACCATCCTGAAATTCATGGCAGAGAAGACTACAAGCTTTATGCTCTCATCCCATCAGGTGCTTTTTGGCAATGGACATGAATGATTCACACCATTAGAACAATGTGATGAAATATTCCAAAGATCCAGGCTCCCAGAAAAAAAATCCCTCCAAATTTGTTAAAGTCAGGAATGTAAGCTATACCATGATGCACTGGTATTGTTTGGTTTCATCAGCTGTCTCCCTCTTTGCCCAACTTTTATCAGACAAGACAGAAAGCAGGCACTCTTTATTCTGTATGCACAGTAGCTCTCTCAAAAACATCTTTATTCAGCTACTTCGCTAATGTCTCCGGCAAAGGCATCAACATGCTTTGTGCAAAATGAATTACTGCTAATTAAAAATCAACAGAAATGAGCATGCAACACTCTGTGCCCCATTAATATTTTAACCAGCAGCATGAGTAATTAAAGCTGCGCTAATTTTTTCCTCTCTCGCACAGCATCTATAACCAGTCAATAAATTACATAAAAAGTACAGGTGTGTTTCGCTGTCAGAGGCATAATATAATGATAAATCGACATCATTTCTCATACTTAACGGTCCCCCATTTGGTGCCAACTAAGAACTTGCTGTTATCTTTGCATTTGTAAATGACACACACGCATACCACACACACACATACACGCACTTCCCCCCCAAACACACACACACAGCTATAAAGGAAAGTCACACACTTGCAATAGCCCCGATGCTTCATTTCCACTGGAACTTAGAGGCAGAGAAATTCTTTTGCAAAGTTCTGGAGTTCCAGTTTTCTGATAAATAAGATGGTGGATTCATCCAACGAGTCTTCATTGGGAAATATGATAAACAGCATGTTTGTTAAAAGACTCCATCTTTGTTCAATTGGTTTTTTAAAAAAATTATACAATTATAAAGTCCCTTGGCTTATAAGATTGGTCTGGAAAGATAGTTAGATGCTTTCTCTTTAGCAGCCTGTCAGATACTAAGCATTACTCCTTTTTCTTATCAGAAACCAAAGAGACCTATTTAGTTCTTTCGAAATAGTTTATGCTTTTTGTTCTTTGGAGAGTTTTGCAACCCAGTTCTCTCTAACTCCATCTATGAATATTACAGAGTGCAGATGATTACGAGCAGAAAGGGTGTGATGAAACAAAAAATTCAGTCCATTATTATTCAGCTATATGTAGCCTATAATAAATCCACAGCCTTTCAGTTGTCATGTATGTTATTACAGAAGAATGCAATCTATATACATTTGACAGTACAATGGAGCTTTATGGAGGAATTCATACAGTATTTGTTGGATAAGTTAACAGTGATCCAATGAATCACTGAGATGGCACAAAATGCTGTAGCATAGTGTTTAAGTGGTTGGGTTGTGAATCCTACTACTGCCATGAGCACAGTAGGTGGCCTGGGGTTCCCCAGCTCTGGCTCTCCAGTTGTACTGTGGGATTATAATAACAACACTGATTTTGTTCACAACTCTTGAGTGGGGCTCTAATCTATCTAGAAGAGTGGTATATAAGCACAATTATTAAGAGAGAGATCCAGTGGGACAGAACCAGTCATTGGTGCATGGACCAGTCACTTCAGTGGTCCAGTCACCACTGCTGCATTTGGCTTGTGAGATCCGTTGCAAAACTAGGCACTGTAGATAGAAGGGACAGGCAATAGGCTACACATATACAATGTCTTCTCCTAGTAGCGTGGATGAGCTGAAGGTCTTGATAAGAATCTAAGCAGATTTATGGCTTGACATCTGGGGTATCTAAATGAATAGGATAAGGACAGGAGTAAGCAATGCAGTGGGCTGAAGTATCAAACAAAGCAATGACCAAGCCTGGTAATAAAATAAAGTTTCAGTTGCACCCTGTTGCACCAGAAACTTGCAGAGACTACAGGGAAGTAAGACAAAAGTTTAATGTATAGTGTCTCAGTTCATGTTGCATGTATCTTTCCTATTTGCCATACACCACTAAGTTCCCTCTTGGGATTTGTTCTAGTACATAAGCAATAGCCATTCTTTGGAACACAACCACATTCAGTGATTGGGGGGGGGTCATAATTCAAGAGAAGTGGCCAAAAAACTGACCAACATAGAAAAGAAAAAAACCTAAGAAAAAGCCGTTTCTAAGGCTGCATGTTGGGTAATAATTAAATACCTATCTACACAGATTTTCAAGCCTGGACTCGGAGCAGGCTATAATACAGTAGGAACCAAAGTTACACTATGAAATACCCACAGCAATGCAAAATGTAATTGGATTATATTGACATTTACTCTGTCGCAGTATAGCTTTCTGTAACCTGGAAGTCTGCACAGTTGTTAAGTTCAAATTCTGATGTAAGGAAGGTACGCTGAGTAATTCACCAACTAGCATGCTAGAACAAGGAGGATGGGTGTTCTCCTTTAGTAGAGCTTTCAGCTTGAAAGAGAGTGTATACGGCATAGGAACTAATGTGACTTTACAGAATCCCCTGTGAGGAATGAACAATCCATATACTCTACATGCTCCAATGCCTGCTTTGCCTGGGGGGATCCTAAGATACAGCATCACCTCCCCTCCCAGAATCCCCCAGCTTACAGGAGCCCTGTACTCTTGTTCCATTAATTCACAACAGGCTCTGAATTTAAGGCAGGGAGGGACTGCATTGTATTGCTTCATTCCTATGAGTTAACTAAATGTAAGAGACCATTTTTTAATTCAGTATTACTTAAGCAGAAAATAAGCCCTCGTTCATTCGTCCTGTAAGTAGCATTTTTATTTTTACTAATTAAACAATTGTTTACTTTATAGTGGCAGTAAAAAATACTGAAAGTACTTTTAGCCTAAGGCAACCAGATGCCCCAGATTCATCAGGCCAGTCCCATTTTTTTAATGGACCTTCCTGTTGTCTGTTACAAATTGTTCGGGTGCTGAGCCATTCCAGGTTTTTCACAGCCCCTTTCGCCTTCCTCACAGACAGCCTGCGTTCCAGCACTGCTTCACACTTCCTTTGTGCCTGACATCTGCACCATTAGACACCAGAAAGGTGGGCAGGTGGCCCAGTAGTCACAAACCCAGCCTCATTTCCTGGCCCTGCCCCAATCACCCTGCTGCCCTAGCCACAAAATATTCCAGGACGCTAAGGCTGCAAATCTGGTCAGCTTATTTTAGCCAACTGTACTATTTGCGGGGGGAGGGGGGATTAAGACAATTATTATAGTTTACCTCAAAATACTGATTCCCCCCCCCCTTTTTAAAAAAAGCTTTGATACAGCATCCATTTTAGATTTTGTTTTTGTTCATCTGAAGGAATAATAGTTAATATGTAAGGTATTTGTGTATATTTCATTTTGCGGCTCCATTGAAAGATATGTTCTTCTCTATGCCATTAATGTCTTTTTGGCTGCTAACCCCGAACAAAACACATGTAGTTGCAATAAGAGATTGTTGTCACACTGTTGGGGGGAAATTTACTAAACGAAAGCTCTCTAGAATAACACTGACATTTGTGGAAACCAAAGGCATAGCTCAAAGGATACTTTACCACTCTTCCGGAGCAAAACTGTACTTAACAACCACAATAGCAAAAAGACACAAAGCGCACATAAGTGCCTCTCACAACATGAAAGGGTTTGGGGGAGAGAGGGTTGTTTAATGTTGTTTAAGCATTTCTGTGCTATTGGTGGCTGCTTGAATCAAATGAAAAGAATTTTCAGTGGCAAACTGAACTCTTAAATGTCAGGGGACAAAATTCTATTTTCCTCTGTTCTATGATCCTAAATTATAGCAGCGCCCACTACAGCTGTTTGAACTACGGTTGTGTTGGTGTATCTGTTCAAATAAAGCTACCACTTAAGCAAAAGAATTATCATTTAGCCACAACATTGCCTGCTAGGTTTTTTAAAAATTATTATTATTATTATTTCAAAAGGGAAAGTTGGAGCTTAAGAAATATTTCTGAACACCTTTGTTTGAAATTTCTCAAGAGACATTTTGATATAAAGAAGATTTTTGTATTGTTAGGCATTAAAACGAACACTTTTTGGCAGCTGCTTCATTTGATCATAGATAGAATTAAAACATTTATTTTAAATGAATCACTGTTGTGAATCTCAGTATTAAAAGCAAAACAAAATGTCTATCATGAAGAGACATTTTCTTCTACTGTTAAGCTACAAGACTGAGTATATTTTGCACTCACAAAGAAAACCTAAATTCTGCCTGTACCAGTATCTGTGCCAAGAGGAGATAGATTTTTGGATTGTGTAAATTATGAAAACTAACCAAATTTGCCAATATTGATAAAATTCAGATTCTTTCAGTAACATAGTGGTGGGATGCTCTTGGTTTAAAGGTTTGATCATCTCTTTTTTCTTACTTTGTGTATCACAAGGTCTCCAAGGTTAGGTCAACAGTATCATGTTATCTCATATTCCCATGACAGTACTCTCCAAGAACATGCTTGATGTAAACAGTGTACATAGGTATTTTATCTCTCTTGCACACTGTTGAGTGCAAGCTATAAAACTTGCATGAGTTTGCGGACATGGTGGCAGTTTCAGGTCCCCAAGACCAATGATGGCAATTCTAAATAATATCATCTAATATCATGCAAACAATAAGGTTCTGTACCAGGAATGTTGTGGTGTTGTGCTGTAATGCGCAGCATAGTTATAGCATTATGGTGCTAGTTTCCTTGCCATGTCATATGCGCCAGCCGAGGACCAAACAATTACAAGGAATTTCAATAGATAACCAGAAAAGAAGAAAAAGGCTCTTCTCCTCTCTTTCACAGAGGTGCCATGAGTGGTTATCAGAGACAGAACCTATACCGGTGCCTCAGCTTGGAACTTGGTCCCCATAGCTGCTTGCCTTGTGCCAACCCTTTTTTGATTGAGTTTTTTTTATTTTTGTTGTAGTAGTAGTAGTAGTAGTAGTTGTTGTTGTTTTGTATGACAGGGTATCGTTTATCAAACAAGTTTCTGGTTACTGCAAGTGGTTTTTAAATTATTGTTTTTTGCAGTTTTAATTATCTGCTTTGTAAACCACTTTGGAAGACTTGTGCTAGGAGTAAGGTTGAGAACTCCAACTTGAGAAATTTCTGGAGATTTAGAAGTGGTGCCTGGGAAGGGCAGAGTATGGCGAGCAGAGGTAAATCATTGGGAATGGGATGCCAGAGAGGCTCTCCTGGGAAGACAGCATTTCCTACAGGGGAACATATTCTTCTAATGTGTCGATTGAGTGTAACTCCAGGAAAACTCCAGAGCCTACATGGAGGTTGGTAACTGTGGTGGTGTTAGAAAGTGCCATCAATTCACAGTTGACTTATGGCAAACTCATAGGGTTTTCAAGGCAAAAGATGAAAAGAGGCAGTTTGCCACTGCCTAACTCGGCATTGCCACATTGGATTTCCTTGGTGGTCTCCCATCAAAGTATTTTATTTATTTAAAATATTTATGTGCCCCTTTTCCACCCAAAATAAGGACCCCATAGCAAATTTGCTTAGCTTCTGAGATCTAGGCATATAAAAGAAAAATAAATTTGTAACAAACAAATAAATAAAAAGATGGCTTAGTATTCACAACTTGAAAAAGGCCCCTGTTTAAAAGTTAATAGTTTTACATGGGCCCCAGCACCTTACAACTTGCATTGCAGAGCCAGCTGCAGTATAAAAGGCAGGAAGAATCTGGAGCCTTTACAGCCCAACAGTGCCACCTTGACTGAACCTCAGTACAGGAGAGTACTTGGGATACCTCAGAATTTATAAAGCATGCCCACTCTGCTTGCTTGCCCATGTTGGTTTGGGAGATAAAAAATTTCTCTCCCAAACCAACATGGTTGTTTGCTGGGGATGGGAAGCATATATCTGAGTGTAACTTAGAATTAATTTTGTCCTACACGTAAAAATATATGTATGTATGTATGTATGTATGTATGTATGTATGTATGTATGTATGTATGTATGTATGTATGTATGTATCTATCTATCTATCTATCTATCTATCTATCTATCTATCTATCTATCTATCTATCTATCTATCTATCTATCTATCTATGGCTTGTATCCCAGCCCAAAATTAAGTAGGAAAAAAGCAAAAGCCTATGTCTACTTTTAATGAAATGGTACTAGAGGCTAAATAAAGTTCAAAAAGCTAACAGCAGGTTTATTCAACAGGCAGGGTTGGTATGTAGATAGGCAGGGAAAGGAAAGCTGAGGTAAATTTTGTTTGTTGAACAGAATACTTCACAAGCATTAGGCACAATAATCTTCCCAAAGCTTAGATACAGAACTTAGAAGTGAGAGGTTGATAGTTTCAGACTTAAGTTACTTAAACAAGTTTCCTTCATAGATTTCACTTCACAGCTTAGATGTTCTGACTTCAACTCAGCACTCTTCCTTTTGCTCCAGACCCAGGGTACTCCACAGAGCCCAAACCCCCTTTTCAGACACTGGGCAGGAATTATTCTTCTACTAAAGATATAACTTGGATCTCTTGGCTGAAGGGGAGTCTCCTTACAACCCACTTCTTCTGCTCACTTACAACCCACGCTCCCAATTCTATCTTGTCTGAAGGGGAAGCAGCATGTCAATCATGTTTCCTTCAGGCAGTTGTTTTAACCTTTTACCTTCCACTCTCTGGATGCAGCATTTGGTAATCCTTGCATTTAATGCCCATTCCATCACACACTGGCTTCTAGATTTCAATCTAGACAGTCTGTCAGCTTGTCAAACCTGTAACAGACTGAGCTGCAGCCTATCTTTCCTATATTATCTATTCACTCCCTGTATAATAAACCTTTCCTCATTTTGACCTCAGTGCCTCCAGCCACTCGGACCTCTAGAGAGAGCCCTGGTATCCTAACAAAGCTATAGCACCTCCATGCACCATACATGCAGAATAGTCCAATTGTTGATGTATCACTATGCATGCCAAAGTTGTCCAAAAATCCAACAGCTTGAATATTGTTCTTTAGGAAGTCTGATCGCCAGAACTGGACTTCAGACCTATGCCACCAGATCAACAATTCTATTTCTTAGGCACAGAATCTTTCCTGAACCTCTTGTTTTTTTTCTAGAGCATGTGCCAACTCCCAATTAATTCATAACATATATTTATGCATGTAAAATAGGTACTTGTGTATGCAAAGTATTCCCAGTGCACCAAATAGGAACACACATATTTTTGCAGTCTCAACTTAGAAAGTCAATTTTGAAAATTGGCTCTGTGTATATCTGATATGTGTTTGTGGTTTTGAGATCTGTGGTAGTTTAAACTAACAAAAGCATGTTTTTTCAAACTCTGTCCCACTGTGTCACTATGGTAAATGTAACACTCCATATGGTAGATGACATCAGCCAATGTTTTTGATGTCTTCCTAAAGAAGAAGAAAAAAAAAAGACCTATCTTTATTTTTTAATATTTTTTATTTTTACTTCATTTGTACTCCGCCCTTCTCTCCAATGGAAATCCAAAGTAACTTATATCATTCTCCTCTCCTCCATTTTTTTCCTCCCAACAACCAGCCCCATGGGGTAGGTTCGGCTAAGAGTGTACTGTTGCCTGCAGCAGCTGGACATAGGCATATATACATGAGCTGTGCACAGCTTGGTATGAGGTTACCATTCTGGCACAGCTACCCTTTGCACCCAGATCCATGTGCCTGCTGCCAAGATGCCAGCTATTACTGCTGAGACTTCTATAAGTGCCAGGGCCAGCAGTGAATCAAGGAGAAGCCATGTTCCAGAAACAGCTTAACAGGGCAACTATCTTCCTGTGGGAGCCATGACCTGCAAGCGCTCCAGTCACGCAACACTCGCCTTTGATATACAGACTTTTGACGTGCAGATCAGGTCATAAAGGTCTTGCCTCTGATATGCAGACCGTGACAGACTATCTAGAGATCCGATCAGTTCTCACCCATCCTTCCTTATTGCCCCTCTGATCATTCCGAGGTGTCACCAATGCAAAATGTTAAATAGTGCTCTAAACCAATAGATCAATCGTGCCAATCGCACTAGTCCAGCACATCAATCGTTTTCTTTGTAAAAGTGCCTGGGAACCACTTTTGAGGCACGTACCCACCTTGGGTCCTGCCTCCAGATAGGAATTGGCTATTTAAGAAGACCCTCATGGGTTGCTCACAGAGCTGGTCTCTCTTGTTCCTACCTCACCCCTCCTCGTGTAGTGCAGGCACTTCACTAGGAATTCCTTCCCTCGCTGCTAAATCTTTGCTTCTCAATGGACAAGTGAGTATCACCCAAACAACAATCTTCTTGCTAATGCAACAGTCTCTATAACTTCCCATCTTGTATTTCCTATGTGTGTGAATGTGTGTGTGTTCCTTGTATTTTTAATGAATGTGTGTGTGTTCCTTGTATTGTGGATACTCAAGGTTATTAAGTAAAGTCTTTGATTCATTGAAGTATTGGTCTCCTCTCTTATTGGGCGTGCTCCAGGAACTCTGACCCTGGTATACACAGGTCATGATCCCTTAATATAAGCCTACTGTCTATTAATTCTCCATCTTTGAGGCAGTTTGGCTAACAGTACGACTGACCCAGTGAGCTTCCATAGCAGAGCTGGGAAATGAACCTGGGTTGCCCATATCCTAGTCCACTAGTCTAGCCACTACACCACACTGGCTCTTTGAAAAAAGGTAAATACAGAAATGCAATTAAATGTGGAAAGGGTATGATCTGCAAGTCTTCTCTTCAAAATGCTAATATGCCTTCAACTATCTAGTGCTGTAGTAGGTGTGGGGCAGCGTGGCAGGGACCGCAGCACATGGGTCACTAACTGCATGCCTCTCTGGCTGACTATAGAAATGCAAGGAGGACAAAGTCTTATTGAATTCATAATCTAACTGCCACCAAGCCAAATGTATGTGGGAAGCTGCTGTGAAACCTTGACTCAGACATTGTGATTAACTCAGACATTATTATCTCTTCTGCTCCTCAACTGGTTCAGGGTCAGATGTTTTGAGGATGGCTGCCTTTTGCACCACCACTGCTGAGGGAACATCAATGGACATTGCTAGAACATATGCCAGACAGCATTTACTTTCTGGTGAGACCTCCAGATTAGGCTGTTTGGGGGTAGAACATCTACATATGTAATCCAAGGATGTTACCAGATTTTGAGACTACTCTGTTTTGATTTGAAAAATGAAGTCTCGTTTGCGGTTTGTGCTCACAATGAAATGTTGGCTGTCCTTTTGCAATCCAAAATAATAACATTTAATAGTAAAGTTAACAGCTGGATGTGAGTAAAAATGGCATTTAACTAGCATAAACAGCAAAACTGGTGGGAAAATACCATAGAAATGAATATGGGAAAACTAGCAAAGAAAATAAGACAAAATGCCCACAACTAACAAAAAACTGATGCCAGTGCTAGTAGCAAAAGCTTTTTTCCTCTGGATATATGGACAGACCCATTTCCTATTACAGAGATTACAATTTCATGTCACTGCTCAGCTGACATTGAGATGGCACTGGTTAGCTGTGATTCAGACCCAGTAGCTCCTTAAAGGTGCTACTGTACCCAAATCTTGTTCTTCTACTGCAGGCCAACACAGCTACCCACCTGAAACTATCTTCATGGTTGGCTGTGCTGTGCCAAATTTCTCCTCTTGCTGGTGGTCTGCCCTAAGATAACAAGATGCCAACCCTTGGAAACCTTCCAATTTGAATTGTCTCGTATTAACAGTAGTGATATATTTAGGTTGCTTTGCTTCTTCTCTTGATATTTTCCCACTGAGCTTTCTTTTTCTATTTCAACATTACTTTAAAAAGAGATGCAAAGTATCTTTCCTCCAAAGCGTTTGTGATGCATACCTGTTTTATCCTGTCCATAACCCTATAAGATAGTTTAGACTGAAACAGACACTGCATTCCTTAGCATAGTTATACTCTTCTAAGCCCTTTGACTTCAATGTATATAAAGGGATGTAAGTTTGCTTAGGCTTGCATGGAGAGTGAATGGCTCGTCATCCACAGTGCAGTCATAAAGCAGAATGATAACCTTCTTATCCCATTGGCTGCAGTGAACTCAGAATGGAGCAATTCTGTTGAGCATTACACTGCCAGTGAACTTCATGAGAAAACAAAAATTTGTACCAACAGTCTAACCACAAAAGCATACCTGCACTTTAAATTCTCTTCTGCACCTTACATTGCTGTACTTCATTGCTTTTAGTATTTTGTCCCAACCTGGTTCCAACAGTAGAAGTCAGTTGGACTTGGAGGGATAAAAAAAATGAAAGCAACGGAGGGTCACAAAGTAAAGCAACCTATTACCCATGTGCAATACTTGCTTAAGCATAGACTTGTACCTCTCTGCCTTGAAAGTCAATGGGTGTGTTCATGTATAAAATACACAAGGTTCCCCCATATTCACAATATCTGCTTTCTTGGGTTGTTGAATGTCTCCCTGTGCAAGTGAAAATTTATAAAACAGGCTCATTTTCTCGTATTTGTCTGAAATGTGGCATCTCAGCTAAAGGGGGAGAGGGAATGAGGAGATTTACAGCCGTAAATGTGCTTTCCATTGTAAACAACAGAAATGAAAAAAATGAATAGCTTTAATAATGAATTTAATGAAAGTAAATCAAGTTCTTTAAACAGAAAACACTGCAAAACATGCACATTCCCAGTTGAGTGGGGTTTCATCCTGGGAGTCCTGCAACCAAGGCCAACACTGTAAACACTCCCCCATATGGACAAGTTTAATGTAAAAATAAATAAAGCTATTGCTCCAATGTACTTTGTGAACCAGGGCTATACTTTGCCGACCTCAGCTATGCTTCAATAGAATTCTCAGTTCATAGCATCTGTGGAGACAAATTTCCCCAATGAACTTGAATGTATTCTGCTAAGTCCCCTTTATTCATGAAAGAACTTTTGGGTAGAAATCTGCAGAGCCATCCTCCTCCTCCTTCGGATGTCTTCTTAAAAGTCACCTTTTTCCACAATGCCTCCAAAACACTTGACAATGGCTAGGCAGCTGGTGTGCTGTGATTGCTGCTTATTATGCTAATCAAAATCATCTCACTGCTAACTTGCTCTCCCCCAGTCTGTTTGTTGTATCCACCTGTTGTCTCTTGACATATATTTAGGGACTGTTTGAAACCCCACCAAAGTCAGTGAAAGGTTCCAACTGATTTGGATTGGACTCTTGGATTGTAGCCCCTAAGAAAAAAGCTTGGTGTTTTTTCAAGTGTACAATATTTCACATGATAGATCTGTGGTCTTGAAATACTTTCAAGTGCAGATTCCAGCCCTACCCCACCCCAACAAGTAGACCCATTCCACAACATACCCTTATAGTAGAAAGGTTTTGGATTGTGAAGGCCTGTGGCCATATACAATAAATTATCTCTCTCTCTCTACTGTTATAGTAGATGTTTACATAGTCAAAGTTTTGGTGAGTAACAGTAAAAGCCTATGCAGAGTGACTCTAGCCTCAGCCAATTAAAACTAATAGGCTTACACTGGAGTAACTTGGTACAGGATTGAACTGTAAGTGTCTCAGAAAGCCCTTTGGCCGAAGAAAGAGAAATGATCCTTTGCAGAACGAGCCAATACAAATTTACTTTTTAAAAGAAAAAAACCCCATTAAAATGAAGTGTTCAGTTTTCTTAGGGCTTTTTATTGTTTCTGAGAGTCAGTTAGGAACATCCTGCTGAAAGATTAGCTGCCACCAATTCAGAACATGCAAATTCAGAACACACACACACACAAAGCTGCCTTATACTGCGTCAGATCGTTGATCTATCAAGGTCAGTATACTCTGATCGGTTGTGGCTCTCCAGGGTCTCAAGTGGAGTCTTTCATATTACCTGTTACTTTATTCTGGAGATGCCAGGGGTTGGACCTGGGACCTTCTGGACGCAAAGCCGATATTCTACCACTGAAGGCCAAACTAGACATTGCATTTTTGATGAGACGTGTGGGGGTTTCCCCAACCCATGTTCCCTGCAGTCACACAGCAGCTTCAGGGAACATCATTTTAAAGATCACAGGGAGCACCTTTCACTTTGGAGCTGTGGCGTGGGGAGGGGAGGGACTCCTGTCTCTCCCCAAGCCATTTTGAGAAGCCACCACCTCTTGACAAGGAGTCATTTACAAAACTTTGCAGTGGTATATGAAGTATCCCAACAACATGACACTCCAAAGTTATATAAACAACTCCCTGCCAGGGAAGTTTCAGCTTCTCAAAACATCATGGGGGTGGCAGAAGGGCCCCCCTCCCATGCCAAAAGGTCTCTCTCTGATCTTTAAAATGCCATTCCCTGCAGCTACTGTGTAACTTCAGGAAACAGTAGTTAGATTGAGGAAACCCGGACATAACTTGCTAAAAAGCATAACATCTAGTTTGCACCCTAAGCTTTCTTCTTCACAAGAGAAATCTTGTTCCTCTGGGACATTTGCTCCAATTTCTCACGTCTTTGGCTTCTGCCCATCCTTGTCTTCTCTCAGCTGACCAGGGAACCATGCTGATGGGCACAACTGGGAGTCCCTACTGCCATGCAGCCAGCTGTCTCAGCCACTGCCTGACGCCCCCCCCCCACACACACACATACACATACACACTGCAGCAGAAACACCACTGAATGCCCATGCGGCCAGGAACCCAGTCAGGAGCAAGGAAAATAGGTTGGGGACCCACCACCCAGCCTGAGTGATTCTGAGGTCCCATCCTCGTTTTTGCTGGAGGTGATGGTGGTCCAGAATCACTAAGAATGTCTCTGCCTTCTCTGTACTATTTGCTAATAACACAAATTTTACCTGCTCAATTGATATATGCAGCAACCAGGAATTAATGTATCATACCAACCCACCCTGGAAGATAACATCTAAGGTGAATGTGCTATGGAGAGAAACATTGTTAAGATGCATTTTCTCAAGCTAATCCAGAAATAATTGCAGTCAGATTGATCCCAGCCTTTATCTTATTGACAGGAGTGAGAGTAGAGAAGAATCATCACACAGCACCATGCTCAGAGGCTTCCCAGCCCCGCCCCCTTCCATGCTCCATGTAGTATTGCGAGCTCAGTGGGACTGGATCATAGAGGAGCCATCCAAATACAGGCTGAGAATTCCCCGGAGAGACTGCAGGGGCTCCATTTATACTTAGAGATGGCATTTAAACAATCACTTCAATACCCTCCTCCCATATATTATTCACATCAACACCAATTCAACAGCCAAATGGTATACCAGCCTGTACTGCTAACACTTACATAATAATCTGACATCTCACAACCCTTCTATTTATCAGACAACAACATTCCTAGATTCATACAGTTACACTAGAAAAAGAGAGTGGAGGAGGGGTCAGAGGGTTCAAGCACTCAGAAGCTCTTCCGATAAAACCCCAAAAGTATTTTACAAGCTCAGTATTGTGTAAGGCTCTTCTCCTCAAGAGATTCTTATCCAAAGAAGTGGTACAAAGCAAAGACAGGAAAGGTGATGAAGGCCATCACCTTGGACAGATGCCAAGATCGAGAAGCCAGAGCGGAATCTGGAGTGCAGGGCTACCCACATGTGCCCTTTAATCCCAGCAACCAGTTAAACAGGAGAAGGTTGGGGGAGCAAACAGTACAATATTAGATTAAAAACACACAACCATGCCCATGCAGTCTCTTGAAAATAGAACAAACATAGGAAATCAGTATTCCCTCAGTCCTTACTGCCACTGATTACAAAGGGCTGACTTGGTTTTAGTGCAAAAGGTGGGAAGGTGGTGCTAAGGTGATTTTTTCCTCAGTGTAATAGTTTTGAGTATTCTTATGTGCATTTTTATGCCTTTTTCCTCCCCCTCTCCAAGCCTGAACATTCCTGGGGAGGGGGGAAAGAAGGAGGAAGGGAGGAAACCTTTTTAGAAAAGAGTCTCTGCTTGTGAAGTTTACCAAATACCATCAGCAACACTGAACTAATGAATAACAAGACTGTGTCGTCTCTGGCTTTCATGCAGTCTGTTATGAAAAGATTCAGAACTGTTCAGGACCTGCAGCGTTGATCTGCCTCTTCCAGGTACAGCTTCAATGATTTTTATCTCAGCTTGGAACACAGAGTGTGTTCTGATACTAATACTGATAAAAGCATAAAGGCTGATGCCATCTGCCATGGCAACTATCAAGATGGCAGCTGCTTTTCATCAGCTTTATCTGAACTTTGCATTAATGGGAATTCAAGCACTGTGGGTGCTTTCTTTTTTTAAAAAAAAGCCCAGGGAAAAAAATCAGCACACTCCTCTAAATAAAACCAATGTGCTCACATATCAGCCGACTCTTATCTCCTTTATCTTTTAGGGAAGGATAAAATAAAAATCCAAGTTCTCTGCAGATCACCTTGTTGGTCTACCAGCCCCTCTCTTTGATGCCCTTCATATAGGAGTATCAGGGCTGTAACCCTACAAGATTGTGACACTGAATGCATGTGCTGGATGCTGCTAATAGGATTCAAATGTGCTGTCTCTGAGGGCAGAGCAATCAACAAAAATAGCCTGCTCGTGTTTAGAGCCCACCGCAAGCTTTAACTAAGGTATTTCTTTTCCAACCCGATTTCTTGTTTCTTATGTTCTAGCAACAATATTACAATTTTTTCAGATTATATTAGGAACACACCGTTTTGAAATTAGTTGTGGTGAAACAAGGCAAGTGGCTTCAGAAAGGATGCTAAATAACAACGGGTGGCTTTGTGTCTCTTGCTACGGAGTATATAGGAAATGTAAAGAGGTAACATCAAATGATTTTATGCTGTCCCTTCTGTTGGAGTGTCCAAATGTGTATAAAAAATACTGTGGGTGTTAAAAAAATAGCATTTGACATTCTCTCACATGCTAAATAAGGATAGATGCTGTGGATTTAGGAGAATAAAAAATGTGATCCAAATCTATTGAAGTGGTGGAAATCTAAAATTTGTGTTATTTAATACAGCTTTATAGGGCATATTATGAGCGAACAAATGAATACATCCTCAAATGCACAGGAATTATTAGCCAGTGTGGTATACTGACTAGGATTAGGACCAGGGGGCGGGAGGGAGGGGTCTGGATTCAAACTCAAGCTCAAACATGGAGCTTGCTCTTGGGCCAGTCACTCTGCCAGCCCAACCATCCTCATAGGTTGATTGTGAGGACAAAATGACAGGAAGGAGAAAAATGTTCACTACTCTGGGTCCTTGGTGGAAGGGCAGAATAAAAAATGTAACAGATAGACAGTATTAAACAATGGTAAGGCTCTTCATACCGGCATGATATCAAGGGGTCAGTCAGTACAGATGCCTGCTCTATTCAGCAGTGTATGTCCCATTGTATAGAATAACCAACACTTGGCAAGTTTTCCAGGATGTGGTGAGATGAAATGTCGTTATGTCTTAATAACATTGGTTCTCGTTCTTCAAAAATTCAACTTTACCTGTTAAAAAGTGGTAGTTGAACTTGCAGTTCTTTCTGTTACTCAGTTCCCACCAAACATTACTATTGATAGAAGGGGGGGGGCAATTTTTACTGATTTCTCCCTCCCATAGCAAACCTCCAGTTTCCCTTTGATAGTCATTACAGGGGATCCCCTGTTCAACAGCAAAATTTCCATAGAGATTTTGAGCTCGATTGGAAGTGGGGACGTGAGAAATCAGGCTACGTGGGTAGAAATCCTTCTGCCAGAGGACAGTTTCAGTGGGATCCTATTCCAAGTTTCCTCCTCACTTGGTCATCCCTCCCACAATTTGGGGATCTTTGTTGAGATCCATCTTTGTTGAAATCAATATATGTAATTCTCAATGTGGCCCCATTTGACTGGTTACATAAATCCAGAAATTAGAGTCATGAACAAACCATGAACAAAGTCCCAGTTTGCAGAAAAATCTGAAACCTAACAAAATACATTGGAAAGGCTAAACCCCCCCAAAACAATAGAATCAGTGCCTGACCTTTAAGAAAAGAGATTTCAGTCACCATTGTGGAGGTTGCTAGTAAACCACAACAGTATTGCCAGCCTTTAAAATATGGTTTCCATCAGTAAAAGGCAAGACTCTGTGGGGGTCTTTGAGGGAAGACTCACTGGGGCCAAGCCCAGCAGTAACTATTGGGAAACTTTATATCACGGAACTTGCATGACTTATCCAGGCTAACTTGCTGCTTGATAGTGTTCAATAGCAGCTACCCCCCAAAAGCCAGTGTTGTGTAGCGGTTAGAGAATTCAGACAACTACCTGGGAGACCCAGCTCCAAATCCCCACTCTGTAGTGCCAGGCCAGTTGGTGATGTTGGGCCACTCACACATTCTCTACCTAACCTATCTCATAGGGTTGTTGTAAGGATAAAATGGAGAAGGGGAGAATGTTGTAATGTTTGTGTCCCCACTGTATAAATGAAGAAAATAAATAATAACTATAGCTGAATATGGTGGAGGGGGGCAAGAAAGGGTAGGTTAGTTAATGGGAGTGGAGGAAAGAAGGAAGCAGGGAAAATGGAGAATATGACAGCTTTAGGAAAAGAGGAAATTGTATGTAAAAGGGAAAATGGGAAAGTGAAGGCCCCCTTACAAATTCTTGTAGGGTGCTCACCATGCAACTGGGCCTGGCCCAGTGGCTGGCATTGCACAACTGGGCCTGGCCTGGCCTGGCAGCCAGCGACACACAACTCAGCCAGTTTTCCCAGGGAGAGGCTGCCAGGAAAAGGAAAGAAGGGAAAGCTGAAGGGGGGGAATCAAGGTAGATAAAACCATAGTTTCTAGCGATTCCTTGAGAGGACGGGAAAATGTGGCAATTCCTAGACAGGTGTGGTGTCACTTTCAGAAAGGTGGGGCCTGGAGAGCTCCCAGAAATACATCTGATCTCCAGATTAGAGATTTGTTCCCCTGGAGAAAATAGCTGATTGGAAGGTGGAATTTATAGCATTTTAGTCCGCTGAGGTCCCTGCCCTCCCCAAATTCTGCCTAGGCTTTACCTCCAACTATCCAGGAATTTCCCAACCTTGAATTGGCAGCCCTACTTCCTGGTTTTCTTGGTCTCCCACTGGTTGCCAGGCTGGACCTGAAACCTTCACCTAACTGGACACTGTTGGGCATTGCAACTGCTCAGAGTTATAGAAAACAGCATTCCTGAAGATTGTACGTAAGCTGCACTTTCTGCTGGGATAAGGAGGTGCCAACGCAATTATTGTATCCAGGAGCAACAGCAAGAGTGGAAAAGCAGGCCATATAACAATGTGGCGTAAATCAGCTTTAAAAGCCATTTACTCAGATATGAGAATATGCCTTCATCTTGCTGATGTCTGACAGGAATCTGCTGACCCACATCTGGTCTGGATTCATTATTGTTATGAGTGATATCATTGGTAGTAGGAATGAAATGTCCATGCTAAAATATTCTCGCTCCTCCTTAGCATCTGCATCTGGGAAGGACACTCTAAAAGTAGCTGACTCTGCCACAAAGACTTGATTGTTGTATTTTTCATACTCATCACAGAGATGATTGTTTTCTTCCCTGCAATTTGCCACTGAAGTTATGCACTCATTTTTATC
Organism: Eublepharis macularius; assembly: GCF_028583425.1. Classification (NCBI taxonomy): domain Eukaryota; kingdom Metazoa; phylum Chordata; class Lepidosauria; order Squamata; family Eublepharidae; genus Eublepharis; species Eublepharis macularius. The sequence goes on from NC_072800.1 coordinate 44,991,906, forward strand.
TCTCTCTCTCTCTCTCTCTCTCTCTCTCTCTCTCTCTCTGTTTTGTATTGTAAACCAAATACAGGAGGATTACATAGTGACCTTTGTTTTCAGTAGTTTAAAGTGCTGGTGGGAAGGAAGTACATAGAAAGAGAGTTCAAAGAATACACTATCCAAGAAATGGTTTATTGGTTAAATTTGTGTTGATTGTTTATATGATAGGCACACTTCCCCATGCTCAGCTTGATAGTGTTCAGATATTTGCAAACATTCCCACTGAACAGTTGAAAATGCATGTTAAGCCTTTACAAGTGGATGGGTGTGTATATGCGCATGTGCCTGTCCCCTCCCCTGACAGTTCCCCCAAGTCACAAAACTTGTCTTTCTGAATTAGGAAAGGGTATAACTGGCCACAGGGGATGGCTTTTTAAGCACAAGATAAACTAGAGCCTACCTTTCCTGCAAATTATTCACCCCAAAGTTCAGTTTCCATTAGGGTTGGCAATAGGGCTGCCGGTCCCCTGGTGGGGGTGGGCGATCCCCTGCTCCCATCCTCTGCTCTCTAATTCCCCTTACCTTGTTGGTGGGGGAGGAAGGCCCAGGGAATGGGCCCAGGAGGCAAAAAAACCTCCCAGTGGGCACAGTGGGCACGCTTCCACCGAGTGCGACATCACTTCTTCAAGTGACATCAAAAGTGACATTATTGAGCCTGCTGAGGAGATCACCCCACTCCAGGAGGACCTGGCAACTTTAGTTGGTAAGGGGACCTGGCAACTGTGGCCTGAGAAATGTTAGAAATTTGGGGGACAGTGCCCATAGAGGGGGAAATCTGGGGTGATATTTTGCCTACAGTTTATGGCATACCATATGAAGAGAAATTTGCAGGGAAGATAAGCCACAATCAGGCCTAGTTTCAGGTTGCTAGCCATGTTGGTCTGCAGAAGACCAGCGGCACCTTAAAGACCAACAAGATTTTCAGGGAATAAGCTTTTGAAAGTCAAATCTCCCTTTCCCCATATCTGACAAAAGGAGTGTTGACTCTCAAAACCTTATACCCTGAAAATCTTGTTGGTCTTTAAGGTGCCACTAGACTCAAATCTTGCTAATCAGGACCTATTCTGTGTTTAAAGATCTATAGGGGCAGCTGTTATCTCCCCTTCAGTTTTGTGAGTGCATAGTAGCATCAATCATTTTGTGAGCCATGTAAAGTGGGCTCAGATTCAAGCGGGGAGTACCTGGCATAGAAGTGGCGTAGATTTTTCAAATGGTGAAAGTTTTTGAGTTCCCCCAATGGAAGTTTCACAGAATTATTTGTATAAATTGTATCAGTCTCTCCCAACTGTAGCTTCCTACAACCAGCCATATCTCCAGAGCATGTAGACTTTCTACAATTATGAGAGCATTACCAAGCCTGTGAGATTGTGGACTAGTTGTCAGGAAATCATCCAGACATTGTTTCAACTGTTCTCAGTAGTAAACACATTTCCAGGTGTAACTCTCAGGCATGAAATAGTCAAGTATTGTCCCTTGTGTCCAAATCATTTTCCCTCCTAATTTCAGGCAAGCAGGAGGAAAGTACAGACTAGGCACAAGTGGGCATGTATTGTCCTGTGAGTGTGGGATCCTCTTGAGAGGATCCAGAGGTCTGGAGAGGGGTAGGGCTGTGAGGGCAGCTCCTCCCACATCTTACCTTGCCCTGCTATGTTTGTTGTAGCATTGATATCCCAACCCATCTGACTTCCCATATCTGAACATGGCTAGGAGGACATATGCTTCAAGAACCAGAGTAAGAAAATAGTTCCTTTGATCTACACTCTCTGGTTTTGTTTTAAAACATAATTACCATCCCTACTTTATATACTACTTTATACACTAATGATTATACATGGGCACGAACAGCATTACGAACGAAAAAAACCCACAAACAGGATGCTCGGCTGCTCGCAAATGAGCTGTTTGTGATGCACCACTCCAGCTGAACTAGCGGTCGCCGCAAGCCTTGTTCGTTGCACTCGGCTGCTGTTTGGGAAGCTAGACACTCAGGCGCCTTCAATCAATTGCCTCAGCAATGGGGGAGGGGAGTGCCTGAACTCTGTCTGCACTCCCTCTGATGCCCCAAACACCCCGATCAAAGCCCAACTTAGCTTGATGGGCAGGTCTTCCTTCTAAGCGTGGAGCTGCAAATCTGTGTGTGGTGGGTGGGATAGGGAGCTATCCCCTCTCGTTCCAGAGCTGCTGCCAGGCCCTCGGGCCAAGCTCAGTGGGCACCTGGGCTGAGGGCTCACATTATTATCAGTGCCTGATCTGGTCAGGTCTCTGGGAGTGTTGGGCTAGGCCTCTACCCCCTCCCTCCGGGAATGTATAACTCCAAGATCCATACTGCAATCTTGACCAAACTTGGGTGGTGGCTGGAGAAGAGCCTGCTGCACATTTCCTGTGAATATGGGCTCTCTAAGTGCTAAGGGGGCTGCCCTGGCGCCAACGAACACCGAACACCAAACACATTTGGGGATGGGACATGTTCGGGTCCGGTCGGCTGTTCATGTTCATCGTTGGGAACGAACACTGAACAGCCTGTTCAGGTTTTTTCCCCATTCATGCCCATGTCTACTAATGATCACCCCTACTTTATACACTTATATACATACATACATATATATATATATATATATATATATATATATATATATATATATATATATATATATATATATATATGTATGTATGTATGTATGTATGTATGTATGTATGTATGCAGCTGCTTAGTGCTTTTAGATGAAATTACACATCTTTGAAAGATCTCAGATCCTGGATCCTCAATTCTTTTTCACATAGACAGTTGATCTGAACCTTCCCCATCACTTATTAATTGAACCTTTTCTGATTTCAGGATTTACTGCCGGGCAGGTCTAACCTTATCTTTTACCTCTATCACTGCTGTCTTCAGGATAGATTGGCTTCTTGTAAGGAGAGCAGCAAAATCTGGGTATCTGCCTATGATCCCATCTCTACAGCCTCATCTCCTTGACAGCTTGTAATGCAAATCAGTTCTGCCTGTCCTGTGCAGATTAGGCAAGCTTGTTGGTACTTCCTATCTTTCTGAAGGGGAAAAGTCATAGCTTCTGCACAGCTGAACCTACACCTGCACAACTAGTTCACCATTGTGTGCTGATGAAATGTTTCTTGTGCCCATTACCAAGCGGGCCAGCTGCCCATCATGAGGAGGGCAAAGCCTGAGCTTCTGTTCCATATCTACAGTCCTTCCTGCAAGATAACAATGATGCATATTCTCCTGTCCTCTGGCACTGGGGCAGGTGGGCTGCTGCTGATTCATTGCTGGGTGAACAGAGGGAGAAAGACATATCCTTGGTGCCTCTACCACTCTTGTCTGCTTTGCCAGTCTGCCAGCAGATACAAAAAGAGCATTTCCGCTGCCTGTCCATCATAGCACACGCATAACTCCAGACTGAATAACTCCTTATATAAAATCAGAAAGCCCTGCTGTGGCCTCCTACAATATGGGGGGGAGGGGGGGATTGCATATATTATTGTAAACCTTCCCTCTCCGCCTTCTCAGAGATATTCTAAGGTACAGTGTTTAAGGCTTTATTTCAATTGCTGATGAAATTGTGAATTCACTATTGTGAGGTAAGTTTTATCATTCTTAAAGCCCACTGAGACTCTTGAGGAAGGCTGATGGAAGAACCAACAGTTGTGATTTATTTTTCTTCTGCTCAGAATGGTTAAACTACTAAAGTAGGCACAGGCACAGTGAAACAGCCTGCATAACAATGTAACACCTCTGCCTTGGCTGAGGTAAAATATTTTCTTATCAACAGGTTACAGTGTCAGAAAGTTTTATATACAATGTAACTCACTTGCTCACAGTGAACTGAGGAATATTTTGACTCCAGACTGAAACCTTTTTAGTCAGAAGACATTTCTGGACTTCACCTCAAAACAATAAATCTAGACATAAAGTTGTGACAAACAGTTTACAACCGGTATCCTTCCTGGGGAACAGACATAAACCATGGAGGGGTTCCAATTTACCCAGTCTGGTCCACTCTCAAGACAGAGCTATTCCGCATGATCAAGTTTGATCGGACTTTCTCAGCAGTCGTGCCGCAGTGGAGTCTTATGAATCCACCACTCCCCAATTCCGGACTTTCTCAGCAGTCGTGCCGCAGTGGAGTCTTATGAATCCACCATTCCCCAATTCCGCATTAATGCTGGTGCTTCGCATTGACATTCCATTTCCCCATGCTCCAAGTCCATTGTGCGTAATTTGCTCACATAAAAATCGATTCCTCATCAGTTTTTGTGAGGGACGTCGACAGATGCGTCTTCTCCATTTTTATTTTTATTTTTTTAAAAAACATTGCTACATATAAACGTTGCATCAAACAAACACATAGGATAGGTCAGAGCATTTCCCGCTGCTATCGTGGAATGAGTATTGGTTATTGACATTCTTCCATGATGGCCACACTCGTTTCCCTTGCTACCTCAACTGTTCTAAATGACAGACTCCAGGCCACGCTACAAGGTTTGATGTTTGCATCGACCCTAAATATTCAGTCCAGCTGGTGGTAGAAAGGGCAGGAAGCAGGAGCATTGCCAGAACGACTGTTATGAGCTACCACACGCTTGTACTCCTGACGGAGCGCTGTAGATTTTGTTCTGCATTCTGTTTCTGCAGATATGTTTCTGCATGGACATGTAGAAACGTTGCAACACTTTTTAGAAATTAAAAAAAAAGGAGGGAAACAAGAGGGGAAGGGAAATGATAGTGATTGTGGCTTAGAAAACGTGATCAACCAATCAAATTTAGTTGATTCGAAGGGCGGAAGAAAAGGGCAAGGGTGGGGAGAACGTCAGATAAAGAATTTCACATGATTAAAAGCCCTAATCTGCAACGAATGGACAAATGAGTCGGGGAAAACCAGGATGAAGAAAAACCAGACAAAACCTGCAGTGACTTCGAAGCTGCTGCTAGGATTGCCTTCCCACATGTGGAAAGGCAAAGAAAAATTGTGGTCATTTGGAAGCTGAAGCATGGAAAACCACTCGTGTGGAATCACCCACAGACTCTTTTTATAATTCACTAGCAACCCGGCCATTTTGTAAACAATGTGCTTGGGAGGGGTGTGGCACCACAGCAGGATTCTCCAGCACACCACCCCCACTCCCACTGCCTCTGTGGCCGCTGCTTCTCTGTGCTTCTCCATCGCTGTGTTGCCAATGAGTCACTGCACCTGCATGGGGATAAAAAGTGAGCTGTCGCCAATACAGCTTGCCTTTTATATAGTAGGATGTGGTCCTGCCAGACTCAGACCTCCAACTATATTCCGTCTGCTCTCTCTCAGAGTCACCCATTAACTAATAATTCTGCTCAGTCCCAGAGGAGAACCTTAGTGGTCAATTGCCTGCTCTTTGCCCAACATTCCGCTCGCTCCCTGAAAGCTGATTGGATGTGACTGCAGCCTTTAAACCTGCTCAAGCCTTTGCATGGGATTGGTTGTTTAACATCTTATTGCTTGACAGCCTCTTGTCTGTCACACCTCTTCACAAGCCAGTGCAATGATTGGTAGAAAGTGGAAATGGCAGGCACAAAATGTGGTCAGGAAGATCATATTTGGTGGGAACTCTTCTGGTTGCATTCATATCTGCACTGCTGATCATTGCTGTCTCCCAATGCTCTCTTGTTCAGAAATGTATTTTTTATTTTTTTTTATTTCATTTATATCCCACTTTTCTCTCCAATAAGGACCAAAGACTGCTTACAACAATCTTGCCTTCTCCAGTTTATCCTCACAACAACCCTATGAGGTAGTTTAAGGTGTGACTAGCTCAAAGTCACCCAGCAAGCTTCCAAGGTTGAGTGGGGATTTGAACTTGGGTCTCCTAGATCCTTCTTCTGCAACACTCTAACCACTACACCAAAAAAGGTAACAAGATACCAAAATAACTGTAAAATCAGGATGTTTCTAGCAGTTTCCAAATGCAGGAAATAAGTTTGTTCAGATTAGGAATCCTACTATATAAAAGGCAAGCCGTATTGGCAATGACTCACTGTTTATCCCCATGCAGGTGCACTAACAGGCCTCTCTGAAGGGATAAAGAGTCATTGGCAACATGGCTTGCTGAGGAGGTCCTGAGAATGCTGCAGCAGCAGCTGGAAGGCCCAGCGCAGCAGCATGGCCCTCTGGAGACCCCAAGGAGGCTGCCAGGTCTGCAGGAAGGCCCAGTACAGTGGCACAGACCGCCCAAGGCTCCATAGTGGGAGCCCGCCAAATCAGTTTTATAGAGCCCATTGTATTTTTCCACACAACGGGCTCTGTTGCTAGTTTTTCTTATATTTATTAAAGGGATGTAGCTCCCGTTGGATCTTCATTTCCAACTACACATCCCTGGTAACAAATGCACTCCTCTAAAGGTGTAATTTTTTAGAGCTGATCAAATGGTTGGATTCAACCCCAAAAAAGGCTACACTGGGGATCATGGGAAGTGCATGGAAAAAATCATGTGGAGCAGGGATTGTAGTAAGATGGGGAAATTACCATATTTACTCAAAAGGAAGGTGACCCTGAATGTGAGATGACTCCCTAAAAACTTACACACCAAGAAAAAAATTACTGGACATAACTGTAACTTGTATGTGAATGTGAGATGATCCCCTTTTTTAATGGCATACCCTGTGTGGGGTGGGGGGCGGGGGGACTAGTCTTGCATTGGAGTAAACCATAAACAAGATAGTGTGAAAAAGCACATTGGCTCCAACCCTAAGATTGAGAGTGGCACATTATAGCCCCCTTGTGGGAAAACTTCATTTGTGGTAGCAACATCAATAACATGTAGACTTGCTCCATCATGTGGAAAGTTTAAATGGCACTGCAAAGTGCCATGTCTATAGAGGAATGAAGATTCTCCATGAAATGAGGTCAATCCATTCCAGGACCACATATAACAAGTACCACATATAACAGAGCCACCTGTGGCAGCAGTTACCAGTGGCAACCCTGTTGCAGCCATAATTGGTAGAGCAGCCCTAGATTTTATCAGTTGGCCAAATGTCCATTTATGTTATTGTTATTTGGTTATGCCATTTTGTCCCCAATGGGGACCCCAAATGATGCACATCATTTTGTCCTCCATTTTATTCTCACAACAACAACCTTGTGAGGATGGGAGGAAGATTTCATGACAGTGTGGGGATTCAAACCTGGGTCTCCCAGATCCTAGCCTGACATGCTAACTACTACACCACACTGCCACAGAAAATATGCATCTTCTGAGTTCTAAAACAAGAAATATTTATGAAGTCTAATCATTCTTTTATGAAAATACTCTGCCATTAAAAATTAATTACTACCTTTGCACTGTGAAAGGTGAAAGAAAAAATACTGATGCGCAGTTGATAGAGTCATAACAAAAAGTAAAAAATAGAATATGGTTTAGTTCAATTCACCTCTCCCCTTGGAAGAAAACTTTACATTAATGTTTAATTCTTGTAGCAAAAGACTGTTAGACTTTGTAGTGAGAGGAATGAAAGTGTACTCCAGAGCTCTCTGCTGACCAATCTTCATTTTTACCTTTTTTTAAAAAAGCTACAGCAAGGAATCTGCAATTCTAAGCATCCCATCCAAGACGTGAGGTCCATGGAAACATGTTTAGGACAGCTACAGAAGAGGCATTTACCCTCTCCTCTAAAAACCCATCATCTTTGTCAAAGTGTGACACCATTTTCATATCTGCAAAAATGAATTTGAGTGACTTACAAGCTACTAAATGTTGGAAATGTAGGATATATATCCTGAAAGGTAATTTAAACACAGTTTGATTTTCATTTTAGGTAGACCAATTTAGTCACAAACCATTCTTAACCTCGTATATGCAAAGACACTGAGAACATCTTTATGGTATTTTGATTTTACTGCAGGAACCCAATTCTACTTCCCAATTAAAGCATACAGTTTTGCAAATGATTCCAGGAAATGAGGGGTTAGTGCTTCATTTAACGAGAGGACATATGCAAAGGGAAAACCTCTGCTTAGATCTGTAATTTGATCACATTGTGAACACCATCCTCAAACACTCAAACATGTTTTTTTTTATTACAGAAATGCCAATTCACACATTACAAAGTCCTTGAGTCTACCATGTGGCTATCATGATGACCTTCAGTCAGACGTGGGCTGGGGAGATCACAACTCAAACTTAATTTCCAGGCATATGGTGGACAAATTTAGACTGGGACTATGGCACTCAGAGAGGAGGAGGCATAAGAATTCCCTTGCACCATTTTTTGGACCTGTACTGGCCCCAAGAACCAAGATGTTGGTCCACTGAATTTCATGGGGAAACTTTCATGTAGGAAGGCTACATCATACTCAGGCATCCAAAATGATAGCCAGTTTCCACACAGGTTGCACATGTGCAGATGTCACTGGAAATTAGTTGCCAAATTAATTTTTTAAATAAGAATTTTCTGAATCTCCTAAGTTTGCAAAACTCTCTATCATAGCCAAGTGTAGATCCACCTATCTGTATATGAGCCAGCCCTTGGCTCATGTTAAAGAGACAATGGACTAACTTGCAGAGAATTTTGCCGGTTAAGAATTTCATCTGCTAGTTGTCACAGCAGATAAAATTCTAAACCAGCAAAATGAAATTGGACAAAAGCTCAGGAGCAAAAGGTCAATGAAAATTACTTTTTTGTTCCATAAGAGGCTGTTTTAGGGGCACATTTTGAATACAGTACACGGTGCAGGTCGCATTAATATAAAAAAGTCATTACAAAAAGTGGGAATGTACAACAGAGGGCAACCAGAATTATACAAGGAGTAAAAACTCTTAATTATTTAAAGTTATGGGACATATTTGCTCTTTAGTATGGAAAAGATTAATACAAAATTCGGATAGTGGAAGAAAAAGAAGTTTAAAAAGGCCTAGTGTCAGCAAATACCAGATTAAAAATATAAGCTAAATACAAACTTACTGTTAAATACACTTGTATTGCTTTGAATATAAAAGCATCTTGAAAAAGGCTGGATTTAAGATCTAAAACCAAATGATGAAGAGCTCCACAGATTGCAAATATAATTCAGTGGGGTGCAAACAGCAAAACCGAAGACCTCTGTCACTGACGATCCTATTTGATTGTCTTGCATAAATTCAAGATATGGACAGTTCTCTGGTGCAAAATCTGCAGGACCCACCTCCTCTTGTATCAGCAAGGGCACAAAAACATACTTGTTAGTATCAGGCTGCTAATTAAACCAACTAACCTTTGAAAATCTTGACTGAACCAGTTGGTCCAGTGACAAACCAAGTGGCAAAGATTTGAGAACAAAAGTGATGCAACGAACCCACCCAAAGACGATGCTTACACTTGGTTATTCCACCATGTGGTGTGTGGTTTTGCAGACCACTGGGATCTAAAATGCAATGTGGCATGAGCTCTGACTGATGAAATCTTAGAGTGGAATAATTTTTTTATTAGGCTTTAAGGTTCAAGAGGATGGCCATGGCTATCACGTCCTCGTTTGTGAACTTTGCAGCACCATTTGGTTGGATGTTGTTGAAAACAGAAGGCTCAACTAGATGGATCTTGGTCTGCTAAAACAAGGTAATTTATATGATAATACAGATGACCTTAGCAAACACAATATCTCCTTCATTATCTGCATACAGTTTTAAAGGGGCCTTTTGCTCTTTGGGGTTGAAGTAGGGAAAAAATACATTGTATTGCTATGGTGTATTTTGTGGTGAGGGATTTTATTCTCCTGATGTAAACTGTCCCACTGCAACTAATAAGGCTGTTTTTGAGCACTGCAAGTAGGATACCATCATGCTCTGTATTATTAATAATATTGGCCAAATCTGTGCTGCCCTGCATTGAAATTATTCTGGCATGTTAATATTGCGCTATATATGTGTCAAAGGGGGAAATCTCCAGTTTCCTCCAGGTCAATTAGTCTGTTGTTGTAATGGGCTGGTAATGGTGTCTCCATAGAGTTTTCTTGAAATTACTTTCTCTTTTCTCATCACCTTACAATTTAATGGTACAGGAGCAAGGTCCTCACAGACATGTCTTGCAGTTATCATATATCATTGTGAAAGGGGTGTTCTGCTAAATAAACTTTTTCCTCTGACCTTTTTAAATATCTTAGATTAAGTCATCACTTAAGTGAATAGAAATGCCTTGTCAAGTTGGAAAAATAGAAGAGGATGCGTGGACAGAGTGTTCAAAGGCAGCTGTTGTGATTGTTACAAAAACTATAGTTTGGTTGTAAAGATATGAAGTTATCCCAGGGGCATTTTGCACATTTGAAAGATCTGAGTGCATGTTTGTACATCTCACACTGGTGTCTAAGGATATCAGAAAGCACATTTCAGACTGAACTATAATGTAGGCATCAATAGACAAATCCCATATCCATTTCAAGAGTTTGGCAAGCCAATCCTGGGTGTTATCAGTGCTGCGCAACAGAAAAGTCAGAGTTAATTACAGCTGAAGACCCTTGGTTTCTGGAAGGGACAATATTACCTGTGATTAATGTGATTAAAATTTCCCCCTCAGAGCAGGTGTGAAATCTTGAAGACTTGCTTAAACAGGCAAAATATGTGGCTTAAATAGCTACAAATGCTTTTTATCAGCTTAATTTCTTATCAAGACCCCCTCCCTTCCAGACAGCATATAACACACGGCACATAACACACACACATAGGAGGAAACAGAGTGATGGCACTTCTTCCCAAGTGTGAAAATTCTAAGACTGAACCCAAGTTAGTCTTTGCCATAGAGATTGGGGGAATGCCTAGAGCACCACCCAGAAGTGATGGCACATACTTCCCAAAGTCCACCCTCCCTAGGCGCCACCTTCCAAATCTCCCAACATTTGCCAAGGGAGTGCTGGCAACACTACCCCAGGCCATGCCTGCCCATAAATGCTCACCCACCTCACACAGAATAGCCCTTGCAAGAGGCTGAAAGTGGGCATGGTGGGCACTCTCTTGCTCTCTCCTCCTCTCACTGGCCACAGCTGAAGGCTACCATGCAGCAACCACTACCAGCAGCAGCTCTTTAAAGGGCCTTTCTGTTGCTGGTGGCCCCAAAGGCACTATGCCTGCTCTCCTGCCTGCTCTACCTACACTATATTCACCGGTGGAAGAGAGAAGGGAACAGCACCAGCCTTTGGAGCAGGGCCTGTATTGCTGCTCCCTCCATGAACCTGCCTGGAGGGAGAGGCTGGCATCATATACAGCATCAACAGGTCTGTGGGGAAGGGAGAAAACTCGGAATCCTGGTGGGCTGTGTGAGAATATGTGTGTGTGAAAAACTGCTGATATTGCTATACAGTAATGTTTATATACAAAACAAACTGGTGGACAGGCTCAAGCTGCTTGTGAACAGCTGGCCGATTCAGCAAAACAAATCAACTTCCTGCTTGTAATTGGCAAGAAGAGCATAAGCCAAGTAGGTGAGGGTTTGAGTATCCCTGATCAGGAGGCCTACTAACATCTAGAGCTCATAGGGAAGAGGAGCTAGTTGGTTGACAGCCTACTGTAACAGTAGGCAAATAGTAACAAACTTCAAGGGACTGAGGGAGAGGCACACGGAAGAGAGGGCAGAGGACAATCTTTCCTTGGCATGCAATATATACTCTGGCATTTTGTTACTAACAGTTCCCTTTTGGCATTCCTAGAGGAGACAGCAGAGTGAGCTATGACTCCCCACCTGCCCAGCATAAAAGCTACCACTGTTTCCATTGGTTGTGTATCTCTAGGTCACAAATGTTCTCTGCGTGCTATGCATCAAAACACAGAAGAAAGCAAAATATAAAATAAAAAAGTAAAAGTCTCGTTTTATCAGAACAAAAACAACCTACTGGCTGTTTAGTGTTTACCTGTTAGAAAGGAAGAAGAAATAACATTTTTTTTTATATAAAATCTGGATTGTGCTGGCACTAGAATTTAAGATACAGATTGATTGATCTCTTTAATCTAATATTTGTTCATGGGGTGGCTGCTTTCTTTATTGTGGTGGCACCTGCTAGTGCCGTTACAGTGGAAGGCTTACTGTATTTCTATTATGAGTGCCAGTTTGGGGCTTTAATATCTCAGCAGGTTTGCACTGCTTTGGGCTAAAGGCCAGCTGAGATGTTGTCAATCCACAAGCATATTTTTAATAGAGCCAGGGGGAAAAGTCTACACATTTTATTGCTTCTTTAAAACCCAAAATGTTGAACTTGTGAGGGAACAGAAAACAGTGGAGGAAAAATGGCTTTCCGTTTTTAAAAGGTCCTTTTAGATGCCCTTCTCATTTCCTGCATAAAACCACATTATGACATGGAGTGGTTCTAGAATGATGAATCAGGGAACATCTACATGATGTATAATATCAAGGCCTCTTCAACATTCCATCCCATTCTCCCAGAATTTTCTCCCACTCCAGCATGACCAATAAATAGAAACTGGGGTGGGCTGTGCAGAGAGGGTCAAAGTTGATTTTCAGAGCCTGAACTCACCAGCTGACAGTAGCAGGTTGAACACCAGAAATATCAATACACCCTTTTGTGTGCATAAAGCGTGGTCAAGTCACAACTGACCTATTGTGACCCCAGTAAGCAGCTTTCAAGGCAAGTGAGAAACAGAGGTGGTTTGCCAGTGCCTTCCTCTGCAGAGTCTTCCTCAATGGTCTCCCATCCAAGTACAGACCCTACTTAGTTTATGAGATTTGACAAGATCCGGCTATACTCCCAATACACCCTGTCACGTGCTCCTGTATTGGGTGGGTATCAGGGAGGGCATACCTTCTATTTCTGACACTGTGTGGACTGGTCCTCCTTGAAAGAGATCTTGTAGAGGAAAGCAATGTATCTTTCTGCACAAAACATTCAGAGGTGTGTTGAATCTCCTGCCTCAGAACTATTTTTGCTATACAATTAACCTTCAACACACATGCTCAGTAGATCTATCAGCACACATACTAATGAGCATTTTGCAAACTTCATAAGAAGATTCTCTGGTAGCCCATAAAAGATGCTTGAAACCTGCTTTAACAGTTCCAAGAGGTTTTAAAGAGGGGAATCCTGAATAGACATGGGCACGAACAGGAAAAAAATTCCGAATACCCTGTTCGCTGTTCGTTGCCATCCATGAACAACGAACCACGAACAGAAAAGAGCATGTCCCCTTAACGAACATTTTCAGTGTTCATAGCCCTTTAAAGATCCCTTTAAACTATCAGCTGGCAGATAGCAGGGGGGATTCCCCTTGCCGCCTGCCAGCTGATAGTTTAAAGGGCCCTTTCCTGCCACGTGCAAGGGGCAGGGCCCTTTAAACACCCCACAACCCCAGCCCTCACCCCCCTGCCCCACCCCAGCGCTGCCAGGCTGTTGCTGACAGGTGCGAGAGTGATGGAGAGATTCTCTCCATCCCTCTGACAGCAGGTAGAGCCGGCGCCGCCCCCTTTGCTGTCATTTTCTCTTCACAGTGGCAAAAACTGTACTGCCTGTTGGAAGCTACTTTAGGGGTTACAAAACTGACCTTCCCAATGTCCAATACCCACCAAATTTGCAGGGGACATAGACCTCACTGTCCTCTGAAGGCCCCCCCAAGTTTCAGAGAGATTGCAGCCTGGGAATGGTATGATCTATGGGTCCCCCCTTTGCTGTCTATTTCTCTTGAGTGGCAAAAACTGGACTGTCTTCTGGAAGCTGAAGGGTTAAAGACAGAAGGAAAGCCAGAAGGAGTTCAGATAGAGTTCAATCCTTGCCATTGCTAGGGGAACTGATTGAAGGCGCCTGAGTGTCTGGCTTCCTGAACAGCGGCCGAACGCAACCTACAAGGCTTGCAACAACCACCTGTTCATTTGGAATGGGGACTCACGAACAGCCCTTTCGTGAACAGACGAACAGGCTGTCCGTGGGTTTTTTTTGTTCGTATTGCTGTTCGTGCCTATGTCTAATCCTGAACTCTCAGAAATTCTTATTTCCAAGGCTTTTATTTATGTTATTCATGTTATTGCGAGTCTGCTTTTCTCACTGAAACTGAAGGTGGATTACATTGTGTTAATCAATACAACCAACAGCAGGAATATTCAATAAACTTGTTAAACAACACAGAAACTACCCAGTAGGATCATATTTATAGCAACAGACAGTGCATAGTAGTGTAGTCTGTAGTACCTATGCCTTTACCAATGCACCTCTTTGAAACCACTTTCTTACAGTACAGCCCTCCTCTCTGAGTAAAAAAATCCCTCTTCAATAATTCAGTTTTGCATAGTCTGCAGAAAGCCAAGATAGTGGTAATGTTCCTGGCCTCTCCAGCTAGGCCATTCCATAGGATGGGGACCACCATAGAGAATGCATGTGTACAGGCAGCTGTTGATTTTGCCCATGTGCAACCTGCAAAAGGCTCTGTTCAGATGAGCAAAGCCATCACAGCAGAACATAGAGAGAGGCAGTCTCATAGATATGAGCGATCAAGGCCATGAAGGGTAGCCAATGGAGTGACTGCAGAATGTGAGTAATATGCATGATCTTCCTAGCTCCTGATAATAATCGACCTGTGGCATTCTGCACTGACTGGAGCCTCCAAGTTGGTGCAGAATGCCACAGCTTGATAGGCAAGTCCAGAAATGTGAAATAAAGATCTTGTTGGTTTAGTTCCTCTAGTTGGTGGCTGCATAGTGCAGTCATTTGAATCTATTAAAAATGAACCCAATATCAGCTGAAAGTCTTGCTGATTCAAGTTTGATAGTATTCTCTGCCCATTCTGTCACACAAACTAAACTATGGTTAGAATGGAAATAGGTAGGTACCCTAAATTAAATCATATTTTGCTTTCTTCCCAACCTGATTAAAACTCCCTTCAACTTCTCTCTTCAAGCTCTTCTCAACTCTTCATACAACATGGCATCTCTTGGTTTTCCAGATTTTTCTCATGAGTTATTTGACAGACTATCCTCAACATGAAGGGGATATTCCACAATGAGAAATCACCCACCAGAACCACACAGTGAACAGTAGGCACCTTGTTTCTTCATCTATTTCCTTTATCTCACAACTCCCCTACTTAGGCTGCTTTTGTACTTGATTCTTGCTCTGTCTATCTCATACACAGTACATACACACTCTCAAACTCAAGATTCAAGGTCTAACTCAGACCCCAACTGCACTGCAATGATTGGTCAAGAGGCTCCTTTGAGAATTGGCACCAGTTAGGTACCTTGCAACAGGAAGTTTAAGAATCAGTCACTACCTGTCCAAATAAATTTATAACAAGTTCCTAACATGCTCCGTGTAAGATCAACAGGCTCTCTGAAGAGCTTGTCACAGTGAAGCCTGGCATTGAAGACACAAACTGCAGGCTACTATAGCATCATTCGTCTAGACTTAGGCATCATTACAATTATGATTAAACCAGACCTAAGGTCAGAGATTAAGTGAAGAGTCCTCTTATGCTGCATTCCTAACCACATAAATACCCTGCAGATCTTCAGGTCAGAGTATCCAGCTCTGAATCTTATCCCCTCGAGTCTATTACTAATGAAGTATAAGTTCAAGTCAGCCTGTTGCCTCAGTAATGTCTCCAATGGTTATCAGGTACAGGATATGACAAGAAAAAAATGCACTCTACAGGGAAGAGTCATATATAAGCGCATAAGAGTTTTTAATCAGATCAAAATTCCATCTGGTCCAGCCCTCGGTATTCAACAGTGGCCAGATGCTGCTAGGAAGCTCACAAGCAGGGCATGATGGTAATAGATGTCCCCTGTGGCTTCCCCTCCACATTCAGTAATCAGAAGCATTGCTGCCTCTTAACTTATAGGTTCGGGTTTTTTTCCTGCCATAATGGCTAAAGGCCATTAACAGACCAATTCTCCACAAATTTCTCTAACCCATTATAGAAAGCCATTAATTCATTAGAGATATAACTGAAAACACCCCACTTTGGAAAGGCGCCTACACTATTAGACAGGCCTAGACCCTTCCAGATTCAGGCCTCGTTCGTAACAGGATTCGATATAATTTGGGAGTCAAAGGAAACTGCAAATTCTATGATCCTCAACAAGAAATGATACTTCTGAGCATGTTCATGGATATTTTCTCAAGCAGCTCTGGCATCAGGGTCAGCTGCTGAGGTCTCAGTGTTCCAGGAGAGCTTACCACTAAGCCTGAACATGATATTTTAGCCACTGCCTGGTTTGGCTTCTTCCTATAGTATTGCCTCCCCTGGAGGACTGGGCCCTTCAACCCTTACTCCTCCTTGTCATCATGCCACCGCCTACGTTGGCAGCAACTTTCTCTTGCCTAGCTAAGGGGATATGACAGACTCCAGCACTGGCTGGCTGCTGTTCCTCTGGGAACAAGATTGCTGAAGCTTTGCCCAAATCAACAAGAACCCATGTCAAAAATTTGAGTTTTAAAATTAAACCAGTGTAGCCAGAAAAATTTGATGGTGTTCTTATGGGCATGTAAAAGGTACTAGGTTCGTTCCAGGGCTATCTTTCTCTGTAAAAAAACAGAGCTGAGAAAGACCCTGAAGCACTGTGGTAAGCCAGTTCTAACAATATTGGGCTGAAAGATCAAGCAAAGTATAAAGCAGCATTCCTGAACATGGTATCCATGGACACCATGGTACTTACCAGTACTTCTCCCTGATGCCTGCCAATCTTTCCAGAAAGTGGGCAGGGCTATGGTAAAGCAGGGCTTGTTACTTCTTGTTCTCATTCAAAAAAAAGGGTGTTCCATGGCTGCAATAGCAGCTACTGTAGGATCAGGAGGACTACTAAGCATCCCCTCTTCTTTTTATTCCCTTTCTTTCACTCTTCCTTCCTCCTCACCTTTCCTTCATCTCTTTTTATTCCTCTTCTAAGATTGTTTTGTTTGCAAAGTGAGGAGGGAAGTTTTGTGTTTGGCTTTGCCTTCTGTGACAGCCATTTTGTAGTGGTGCTGCTCACACCACACTCTCAAAATTCCGAAGGTGCTGGCAGGCTTAAAAAATGAGGACCCCAGGTATAAAAACATCATTTGCTCTATAAGTGTAGATGAAAATGAATCCTGTCTGAACAACCAGATCTTCTATCTCAAAACTGTTGTCTCCTGGGAATATGGCATTCCTCACTGTGTAAGATAAGACATATTTTTCATGCCTATTTTTTCTAATACTGTCTATAGCTGGGAGATGTTTCTACATTTTCTCCATTTCATTGAGTTCTACTGGTTCCATCACTAGAATCTTGGCTTTTAAAAAATGCAATTCCATACTGTAGTAAACCTAAATGACAAAAATCATCAAGCATATGTTGCCTAAGCCATATAAATATGCATATATGTTAAAGATGTGGCAGCAGGCAGGTGCACAGGAAATCTTCATAAAGTTAACATCGACTGCAGTGGTAATAAACTGATGTTACCCATTCAAATACTAGTTGGGTTTTTTGCAAACATTTGCCACCACTGTGTGGTTTTAAGTGGTTCCACTAATACTTGATAACATCAAGCTGGCAATTTTTTTTTCATTTCCCTCTCTCGGTAACAAAGAAATAGAGGGAGTTTATTAAAGTATAAATGCCATTTTCATCTTGCAGCATTAACTGTGTTGTGTGTATCCCAAAGGTACTGAGCCAGTCAAAGCAAACAGCTGTGCCACCTACTTGCAACAGTTGTACACCCACCACAATGCACCAGTGGGAGGAGCAGGTTAAAGAAAGCCATAAAGCTGATAGTGTACCTCACTTAGCAGTTTTCTTTCTAGCTCGGGGGAAATTTCATCCCTTTCGAGAATAGGCATCGTATGTAGAGCTCATAGCACTGAGTATTCTTTTGCAACTCCTCTCCTATAAACCACCTACTGCATTTTTATGTTCCACAATCACATACACCAAAATAATGTTTAGCAAATTAACATCAAGCTAAATAAAAGGCATATCAAGCAACGTAGCAAGCAACATTCTGTTCTTCTGCATGGAGGGCATTGTGGAATTACTAAGCTAAGTTTCTTACAGCTTCCTCAGAAAACAAGGATTCAGTTTAGAATGCGATAGCTATGAAACAAATCTAACAAAACAAAATTATCTCTCATCAGCATCTCTGATCCAAATGGAAATAGAGACAAACATAGGCAGGGTTTTAAAAAGGGAATAGTTATGCATTATCTACAAACAGTATATGCTACAGACTCCATCTTTTGCTGATTCTTCTTACCTTTCTACATCTTTGTTAGGAATGACTGTGGGACAGCACACACGTCTGCACAGTCATTCAAAAGGTTGTTATGTTGGCTGCTTCCCATATCTATGGTTTCTACATAAGCCCTGAACTGAAAATGGGAAATTGTCGTCTGGAATGGCTTTCTGGTCAAGAAGAATGCACTCCAAGTGCAAGCAAAAAGATTACTGGGTGCAAATCTCACATTCATAGACAATTGTTGTTCACTGTACCTCAGAAGCCAACATTCCAGGGCCAGCAAAATCACCCTGTGCAAACTCACTATGGTCAGTGTAAATTATAAAGATGTAACACAGGGTTGGACACAACATGCAAAGTTCTTCAGTTGAAAGAGAAACTGATTCATGGACAGTCAATGGAAAGCAGAATTGCCAGGTCCTCCAAAGGGCAAACTGGGAGGGGGTGTGGAGACAGCTGGAACTCACCTCTTTTTTTTTTTTGCTATATTTGGGGCTAATTTTTAGAGAATCAGCCCCAGCACGACCCCTCACTCCCAAGCTGTGTTGGAAATTATGTCATTTTCTGCTCTTTTTTCTTTGCCTACAACTTCCACCATACCTCCTCCCTTTCCCAATTCCTTTTCCTCCTGCCTTCCAGCTGAGTGGTGGCAGGGGGCAGCAGCTAGGGGAAGAGGATGCCCTGCCCCTAGTAAGGGACTGGCAACCCTAAAGCGAGAAACTTCCAACACTTATCATTATTAATCATATTTTCATCCCACTCTTCTTCCAAATGTTCAAAGCAATTTACACGGAGTGTTCCTGCTTTTTCCTCAGCAACCCTGTGATGCAGATTAAGTTTACTGAGAGTGACTAGACCAAGGTGGCATTCATGGGATTTAAACCTGAGACTCCCAGGTCAAAACACAATATTGTATCTACCACATTACTGTCTTTGTTACAAACATTTCCATGTTTTTCCATGATTTCCAAAATTTTGCAATGAAATCATAACCATGCAGAATATAAATATAGCATTCTTCTTCACAGTATTGTACATAGCGCTGGTATAAAAAGTATATTTTCCTCAGGACTGGTATCCTTGTGATAAGTTTCTGGACATGCCCATGCTATTTATTTCACCATGGGAACTGTGCCCATCACATAGTTGATTTCTCCCTGCTCCCTCAACACCATAGAAGAAGGTGGCACAGAAACCGATTACTGCACATGATGGATTGAATTATCTGGAAAGTTCTACTTGTTGATACTCCTGGTGGCGGAAAAGTTTGTTGTGGCAAGTGCAACATCTAGACTGCTCATCATAATAATATATAGACCTGTTGTAATGTTTTGCCATATAAACAGTTTTTGTTTTATTCCTGCCAGTTAATGTGGGGTTTTTTGATTATTTGTTACTGTGGTTAAAAATGCAGGGTTCTGAAGTAAGAAGGAAGGGAGCTGGATGGGTGAGTGAAGTATAACCCCCAGAGTCCCAAGGACCAGGTTCAATGTCGAGAGATAGGTTTACCAATTCAAAATATAAATATAATTTATTTAAATATAACAGAACACAACAATGAAAACATTCCCAAAGTTATCAATACTGAATCAGTAACCAGTGACCCCAGAGCAGTCCTACTCCTTGGTAAATGCACAGACAGTTCTGTGGACTTGGGCAGAGGCTATGCCTGGAACAGCGTCCCAAATATCCAGAAGGCCTTGCCACAGCAGGACTTTTTGTGAAGACGCTGTCTGAATCCTGGAGCTTGCTTGTTGCCCTAGGAGCAGTTCCCCTTTTCTCCTAGCAAGACGACATGGAGCAACTCTGTACTAGGGTGCTAGTCTCAAGATGTCAACAAGTTCAGATGCCAGCAATTCCTGCTCTTTGCTCTTCATTGATTTTTTTTTCAGCTACTGCTGGTCTCCCAAGGAGAAGGGTTTAGCTCTTCCAGCTAGCAGTTTCAGTTCTGTGATGTTCTTAGCTCCAAAGCTTGGAAACAAGCCTTGCCTTCCAAAGAGCAGTAGCTTCAGCTCTCCTCTCTCTCTCTCTCCAGTCTTTCCAGCTAGACTAGTCCTATATTATACCACCTCTCCTAGTCATGGTGACCTCTTTTTTATACATATGCCCCATGAGCCTTTGCTAAACATGCTAATTAATACAACCCTAGGTACAGCTCAGTTATCTGCTAGTCTGATCTATCTATGTATCTGCAGTCTATTAATCAGACCTAGGTCCTAGGCCCCAAACCCTTTTTCCAGTACAGGCTTACAGAAGTGTTTTCTGATTGGATGGTAGCTGAATCCTAGGGGGAAGAGTGAAGTGTAGTTTTTAGTAGGGATGTGCATAACCCAAAAAAGAAACAAAAAAGCACACAGAAATCACTAGTTCAGCTTGTTAAAGTGACTTCCAGAATAGCAGAACAAATTTGGAATACAAGGCTGTAATGACTCCCCTCTCTCTTGGCTAAAAAGTTTGTGTGTTTCATTTTGGTTCTTACTGTGCAGAGGCTATGCGGGCAGGCCAGGCAGTGGTGGGGAATCTGGGAGCATCTTGCTTTCCTTAACAGCAAGTCTGTCTTCACTCATCAGGCAACGAATTAGCTCCAAAGGGGAGAGACTGAGCCCTTAGCGTTAACTCCATTGGCGGGAAGGGGATGTGCGCGGAGCATATGAGTACATGTTTTCTTCAGAACTTCCAGGGCAATGGCACTGGTAATGAGTGGCTCTGAGGGATCAAATTGCAAAAGGTGGGGATCAAATTGCAAAACAACAGAACTCAAAGGTAATAATTTATTAGCTTTGTCACTAATGCAGGAATTTTTTTTAAAAAAATGCTGTTCTATGTTGCTTGGCAATAGGGTGCTTTTCTGTTTGCATGCCATGCTGACACTACTTTGCCAGTAATTTTCCCACTATTGTGTATGTTTCTTGGGGTCCATAAACATAGAAGCCCATTGTTGCATGCTCTCAAACTTGGTGGGTTGATAGTTTAGAGGGAAGACTAATCTGAGTGATTTTGGCGCCATTGTGTGCAAGAAAAGCTGCCCCAGAGGCTCATTTTTCCACTCCCAATTGAACAGAACAGCGTGTGTCTATGCATGCGTGGCCAACACCCACCTTGTGTGCATGCAATGGGCCAAAATTAATGAAAAACAAACAAACAGATCAGATCCAAGCTGGCATGACCCAAAGTGGAACAAACAGTAATGGAATGGAATTATTCTAGAACCTCCTGGAAACAAAACTTAAAAATTTTCTTGTGACACTGAAAGATCTCTGTCTTTTGGTGCTATACCTCTGAAGATGCCAATCACAGCTGCTGGCGAAACATCAGGAACTACAATGCCAAGACCACGGCAATACAGCCCGGAAAATCCACAACAACCATCGTTCTCCTGCCATGAAAGCCTTCGACAATATATAAACATTTTCTTGTTTCTTAAATGGCAACTGTAAGGAAAATAAGTCTTTGTGACTGAGTTTGTGAATAAACATTTAAGGATCTATAGCTAATCTGTAAATACTAAGATTCAAAATTCTGAAACCAATACATTTATCAGTACTCCACAGTCATAATGTATATATACTTATAAATAAATTCTATTTCTAGTTAAGCAAAATGACTATTTCATCTAGAATATAGAATCCCTATTTTACTTCACAGCCACCTCCACATACTGACTGTTCCGTTATTCTATCAAATATAACAAAAGCAAAAGCCTTTGGTGGCAGTGAAAACCATTTTGGAACATAAAGCAAGAAGTAGGGAGGCAGAGTTTTATAGAGAGGTGCCATTACAGGAGTTACAATATACAGGTCACATAAAGGTACCCAAATGCCACAAGTGGTGTTAGCAGTAGGAATCAAATGCCAAAGGGAAGGTGTTCTTAAGGTAACAATCCTGGATAAAATAGAGTTCTATGAACAGGAGAGAAAGGAGTGTTGGTTGTGACTAGAGATGGGCACGAACAGGAAAAAAACCCAACATGATGTTCGTTGTTCATTGCCATCCATGAACAGGGACTCACAAACAACCACGAACATGGCTCTGTTCATGAACATGTTTGTGGTTGGCTGTTCATAGGGGCCAGCAGGCTCTCCTCCAGCCATCATCCAAGTTTGGTCAAGATCCCTACTGCACCACTCCCAGAAACCGGACCTGAGCAGGCTCTAGGAAAGGTATCAATAATAAATAATAGCTTGGCCCCAAAGCCTGGCAGCAGCCCTGGAACCTGAGGGTGGGTAGATCCCTACCACACCACTCCCAGAAACCCTACCTGAGCAGGCAGTAGGAAAGGCACCAATAGTAAATAATAGTTTGGCCCCAGAGCAGCCCTGGAACTTGAAGGAGTAGATCCATATCCCACCACACACAAAGAAAATTCAAGCTCCAATGCACTCTCCCTGTCTCTCTATCAAAATGCCAACTGTCTCTCCCTCTCCACTGTCTGCAAAGACTAGCCAGAGCTGGGAGCTCCCCCCCTCCCCCATGGTCTTTACTCTCTTTTAACAAATTTGGAGCTCCACACTTGGAAGGAAGACCTGCCTATCAAGCTAAATTGTGCTTAAATTGGGGTTTCCAGGGCAACAGCAGGAGTTCAGACAGAGTTCAGACAATCCCTGCCTAAGTTGCCAAGGGAATTGATTGCAGGTGCCAAGCTGTCTGGCTTGACGAACAGCAAAGAACGAGGCTTGCAACGACCACCTGTTCGTTTAGAATGGGGCCTCACGAACAGCTTGTTCTTGAACAGCAGATTGGGCTGTTCGTGGCTTTTTTTGTTCATATTGCTGTTCGTGCCCATCTCTAGTTGTGACCAGGGCCCTCCTGAGGTAAAAAGTTTAAGGTAGAATAAGGAGAACATGCAATAAAGGGCCTGTAAAATAAATGCCACACCTATGATCCCCCCAAATGGTGTCTCTGGTGCTTCTTTGTTCCTAGCATTCACTTTCCTCTTCACCAAAAAATGCTTCTTCACCAAGCAAAAAGCAAGTAATGGCTTTCCTACACCTAATTGGAGCAGGAGGTACTTCAGAAAACCCAGGAGGTCTCACCTTTGGGCAGAGGCAGACTAGGAGGGGAAAATGGCCCTGGAAATGGCCCAACCACTGGCCCACTTCAGACAAATCCCCCCCCCAAAATGGTGGGAGGAAGAAAGAAGCAGATAGGCTTGTCTGGGCTAGGCATGGCATGATAGGACCAACACCCTCCTTCCTCACACCCCAACCCCTAAAGTAAGGAGAATGAGCCAGCCAGGAGTTGATGGCTCATGATGGTTGTTGTGGCTGCTGCTTTTGTATACATCACATGGCCAGGGCTGCCCCTTGGGTGCAGGGTGGAGTGGTTTAGCCAAAGTCAGGGAATTTATTTTGAGGGGATGGCCACATATTTTGAAAGACAAAGAACTTGTATTATTCTACCAATGTTGGTGTGTATTGAGTGTCTAGGATGGATGTGTATTGTGGGGTGCCTGTGTAGTAATTCCAAAACCAGGATGGGAGACCATATTACAATATCTGCACGTGGCTGACCCTGGAGTCATGAAGATGAAAGGTTTAGCTAAAAGTTGCCTGTGGTGACCAGGAATGGACCAATAAATTAAGCATATGGTATAAATGTGTGAATTGTGCCAAGAAAGCCATAAAATGCTTACTGTGGCTCCCTTCCATCCTTGTGAGTGGCCAGTTCAACCTTGGAGGCGATTACATATAGACTATGCTGGTCCCATTCATGGTAAGATGTTTCTTATATTGGTGGATGTGCATTCTAAATGGGTGGAGATTTATGTCTTCATCAACTAGCAAAGCATCCATTGAGCAGTTAAGGATGTGTTTCAGTACGCATGACTGCCTGAAATGTTTGTGACGGATAATGCAAGTTCCTTTACTAGTCAACAATTAAAAAAATTCATGGAACAAAATGGCATTCAAGATGTTACGTCTGAACCATATCACCCAGCATCAAATGGACTAGCAGAACGTGCAGTGCTGTCCTTTAAGGAAGGCATTTCCAGAATACTGGGTGAAAGTATCAATATGAAGCTTTCACATTATCTGTTCAATTATAGGATTATGCCACATTCTACTACAAATCTATCTCCAGCTGAAATGTTGATAGGACAGAAATTGAGGTGAAGGTTTGATTTGTTACACCCATACCTAACAGGACATATGCATAAGAAACAACAACAGAAATGACAACATGAAAGGCAAGGGAGGGGACATTTTTTCTGATAGGAGATGCAGTTTATCTGAAAAACTTTGGCTCGGGTCCATTGTGGATACCTGCTACAGAATAAACAGTGACAGGCCCAGTGTCCTATTCTGTCACCTTACAGGATGGATGGATTGTGCAAAGACATGTGGATCAATTGAGGAGGCAAGTTGTCTTGTCCTTAACAGTCCTTAACATTGCATCCGAGCAGCAAGTCAGAGGCCCAAACTATCCGATGCCATTTTGTGGCAGTGACCACAAGTCTTTCTCAAAATTCCAGCCCACAGGCTCAGTAAGGTTGAAAACCCAAATGTAGACACTAGCATCCTACAATGCCATTACTAACAATGGTACAAACAAAACACCTACAGCAGTTCTTATAAGGATATCAGTGTAGTGCAGCTTTTATTCTATATATTTTTTACAAAAAAACCCTCTCTGAACTACAGTATGATTGGTTGTGACTTTCTTAGTGCATATTCAATATAATTAACCAGGGTTTTATCTTACCATTATCCTTGTATGCATTAGGGACTTAGATGAAGAACATATACCTCACAGGACTCTAATATACCTTTATCTCTTTGTACTAATTGAGTTATCTCATACTGTCACACAGCCACAGTGGAGAAGATATGAAGAAGAAAATTAAAGTGACTGTGGCTTACTGCTTCTGCCCAAGGACTGTTAGCCAGGTGAGTAAATGATCACAATAAAATGATTTCTTTTGTTGTTGTGTTGTTTCATCCTACCCTTTAAGAAGGTATTTAGAAGTACTGTACAATATATCACAACCCCTCTTGCATTTTTACTCATACATTATCACAAGTTATCTCATTCTCTTTGAATAAAACCAACCGTTTGAAATCATTTTACTTCCTTATTCTCCACCCCACTCCCCATTTAGAATTCATCATTTACATTTGCAGCAATTTATTGTCATATGAATGTAATAGGAATGAGCTGAAAGGGAACTATCTAAGTAGGCAGTAAAAATATTATAATAAATTATATAGATGACAACCATGTCGGACAGTAAAACTGCCCTTTAATGTAACCCCAAACCTGTCACCAGCCATCTCAAAATGTCTTCTGACAGGATTCGACCTGCAAATTTTGTGCTGCTGCTGCTGCCAAGGGAGCTGCTTCCATCAAGGGCTGGGCTTTCCATCTGCCCGGCCCCGCCCCTTGCTGCTCCAGCCTACAAAGGTTGTTGTAGCCTGCACTGCTGCTGCTGCTGCCAAGGGAGCTGCTTCCATCAAGGGCTGGGCTTTCCATCTGCCCGGCCCCGCCCCTTGTTGCTCCAGCCTATAAGACTGCTGCTAGGGGACTGCTCGCCTTGTTACTGTTTATTGTTTTTATACTATGTGTGTTAGTTATTGTAGTCTATGTTGTTAATTTGGT
The DNA here is from genome assembly GCF_028583425.1 of Eublepharis macularius. NCBI lineage: Eukaryota > Metazoa > Chordata > Lepidosauria > Squamata > Eublepharidae > Eublepharis > Eublepharis macularius. Next base: position 45,017,684 of record NC_072800.1, read on the forward strand.
AGGGTATTGGGGTTTTGTGTATGTTTGATAGCTTAGTCTGTGATAGTTGGTGGGCTGTTGATTTTGTGAGGGTGGTGGGTTAGCACTATGATCATTGGTGAGGAGGCCGGCTTGGGGTCGGGGATCCCAGTGATCCGGGGACGCGGGAGGTATGGTGGTGGGAGCAGATTATGAAAGGGAAGGGCATTGAGACATGGTAGGGCTCGGTGCCCTTCCAATCTGCGTCCCATCCCAAGATATACCTGTTGTGGGGCTAGGATATTAAACCACTCTCCGACACTGGCGCTGTGCAATGCCAGGTCCATAAATAATAAGACCAAAACGCTGCAAGATTATTTTGCAGCATTGAATGTGGACCTGGCTTGCATGACCGAGACATGGGTGAGGGAGGGCGAGACGGTCGCTTTGAAAGAACTAGCCCCCCCAGGTTATACGGTCCTCCACCAGTCCCGGACAAGTGGTCGGGGGGGAGGCGTGGCTTTGCTCATTCGGGAGTCTTTCTCCTTCAAACCACTCCCCACCCCAAAAATTACTGGCATTGATTGTGTGGGCCTAGCGTTGGACGCCGAGGAGAGGTTGGCAATATGCGTGGTGTACCGACCGCCTACTGCACCTGCATCTTCCCTGTCTGGGCTCTTGGAGGCGGTGGCCAGCTGGGCCTTGGAATTCCCGAAACTTTTGGTTCTCGGGGATTTCAACGTCCATGCTGACGACGATGCCTCCATGCAGGCCATTGACCTGGTGTCCTCCATGGCGGCCCTAGGACTCTCCCAGTTTGTTTCGGCTCCCACGCATCAAGCAGGTCACACGCTGGATTTGATTTTGGGGGCAGGGATGATGGTGGTCCTGGATGCCTATGATGCAGTGCCATGGTCAGATCACTTTGTTCTGAAGGCTCCTCTGAGCATGCCGCTCCTTTCCCGGGTGGGCGGTGAGCGGATTTACGCTCGCCCGCGGAGGCTTATGGATCCAATTGGTTTCCAGGCGGCTCTGCGGGATCCGATGCCCCCTGGCAGTACATTAGATGAGCTGGTGGATGATTGGCATGACCGTCTTTCCGAAGCCATCGACGCTATTGCCCCCTGCCGTCTTCTCCGAGCCCGCAAACGGGTAGCTCCTTGGTTTACCGAGGAGCTTCGCCAGATGAAGCGGTCTCTGAGACGACTAGAGCGAGTGTGGAGGTGGGGGCGCGACGAAGAGGCAAGAACATCTTATAGGATGTTTATGAAAGCCTATGAGGTGGCAGTGAAAGCAGCAAAGAGGGATTTCTTTGCTGCTTCCATTGCGTCCGCTAGCTCACGCCTGGCTCAATTATTTCGAACAGTTCGGTCCTTGGTCTCCCTCTCTCAGGGAGACCACCAAATTCTTAATTCAACTATTGGCTGCGAGGCTTTTGCGAGCTATTTTGCGGGTAAAATCTTGTCCCTTCGCCGTGGCCTGCCACCCACTGTTGATACAGTAAGGGAACTGGAGACCCCTTGGCCGTCTTCTGGGTCCATATTAGACCATTTCAGGCTGCTCTCTCAGGATGATGTTGACAGGATCCTGCAGGGGATGAGGCCAACCACCTGTCCTCTGGACCCCTGCCCATCCTGGCTGGTGAAGGCCAGCTCAGAGGGGCTCCGGGACCATTTGGAGGCCATTGTTAACATCTCCCTGAGCTCTGGGGTTTTTTCAGGAGTGTTAAAGGAGGCGGTGGTGCGGCCCCTCCTGAAAAAAACATCTTTGGACCCCACCAACCCATCCAGTTACCGCCCAGTGTCGAACCTCCCGTTCCTGGGCAAGGTGATTGAGCGGGCGGTGGTGGTACAACTGCAGGAATTCCTGAATGATGCTCTAGTCCTGGACCCATTCCAGTCTGGCTTCCGTCCTGGCCATGGGACGGAGACAGCCTTGGTTGCCCTCACAGACGACCTTCGCAGGCATCTGGATCGAGGCGGGTCAGCGCTGCTTGTGTTACTTGATCTCACAGCAGCGTTTGACTATGATTTGTTGGCCAGCCGCCTTGCCAACGTGGGGATTAGGGGGACAGCCTTACAGTGGCTGGTCTCCTTTCTCCAGGGTCGGGGACAGAGGGTGGCGCTCGGGGGAGATCTATCGCCCCGTCACCCTTTGGTGTGCGGGGTTCCCCAAGGGGCGATACTCTCCCCGATGTTATTTAACATCTATATGCGCCCCCTCGCCCAGTTGGTGCGGAGGTTTGGGCTGGGTTGTCATCAATACACGGATGACACCCAGCTTTTTCTGTTGATGGACGGCCGGCCAGACACGGCCCCAGACAATCTGGCCAGAGCTTTGGAGGCTGTGACGGCATGGTTGAAACAGAGCAGGCTGAAATTGAACCCAGTGAAGACAGAGGTCCTGCAGCTGGGACGGGGGCTGCCAGATGTTGGGATCCAGCTCCCTGCCCTGGATGGGACACCACTGGCAACTTTGCCAGTGGTAAAGAGTCTGGGTGTGCTCCTGGATGCCTCCCTATCGATGGAGGCCCAGGTCACGGCGGTTGCCAAGTCTGCATTTTTCCATCTTCGTCAGATCAGGCAACTTGCCCCCTACCTGACGCCCCAGGACCTGGCTACAGTGATCCATGCAACGGTCACCTCCAGGCTAGATTACTGTAACTCACTCTACGCTGGGCTACCCCTGGGCCTGATCCGGAAACTACAACTGGTCCAGAATGCGGCGGCACGGGTCCTGACTGGTATACCTTACCAGTCACACATCACACCTGTCCTGCGCCAGCTGCACTGGCTTCCGGTTGAATTCCGAATCAGGTTCAAAGTGCTGGTTCTTACCTTTAAAGCCCTGAGTGGGTTGGGACCGGCATATCTTCGGGACCGCCTCTCCCTGTACGTTCCCCGGAGATCACTCCGATCAGCGAATAAATATTTACTTGTGGTCCCCGGCCCTAACGAAGCCCGCCTCGCTTCAACCAGGGCCAAGGCCTTTTCAGTCCTGGCCCCAGCCTGGTGGAACGCTCTGTCAATGGAAACCCGGGCCCAGCGGGACATATTATCATTCTGCCGGGCCTGTAAGACAGAGCTGTTCCGCCAGGCGTTTGGTGATTTAAGGGGGCAGTGCCATGTCGGCCTCCCACCTTTGGGGTGGGGAAGGTTCTCCCCACCACTGCACCTTGTTAATTTGTTTTATTATTTGTATATTGATTTCAGTTTTTGTTTTTATCGATTTTAATTGTTCACCGCCCAGAGCCCCTGGGGATGGGCGGTATATAAATTGAATAAATAAATAAAATAAATATACCTGTGTGTATGGCTCATTTTTTTACAGCAATATATACTTGTATATTTTTTTCCCAGCAAGAAGAGACAACCAATAATGGACACATCTTGATGACCTTGAGTTGGATCTATCCGGCTTTTTCACTCTGTCTTATTCAATTTCCCTTCCTACTACAGGCCTTCTCCCACATGGCTTTTGTGATCCATGATCTCCAGTGCAGCTATTTTGGGTAGTCAAAGGCAACCCCCCTTTGTTCTTATTGGTTAGATCCAACCCCTTATTTTCATGGATCTGTTGTGTTACTTCATAACACATTCCTAAGATTCCTTATGGGAATCCACTTAATGGGAGACTGGGCATGCAGGCCACACCTCCCCCAAAGGAATCCAATCCCAATGCAAGAAACATCAGACAAAGCTGTGAAAGGCAAAAAACAGCAATAATTAAGCAAATACACGCCCCCTTGCAAAGCCAATCCCAACCGCAAATGTAGGGAGGGCTGGGTGGGTATCGTCCAAAAGTAGGAGGAGGCTGGGGCTGGGCAGAGCTGGCTTTTTAAAACTCACCGAGCCCCACTCTGAAGTAAGCCGATTGGCTGCAGACTAGACCACGGGATGCTGGGCAAGCCTGCGAACATGGCGGCTGCCGTGCCTTGTACTTTCCGCCACCCGCAGGCTGCAACCTGGACCACCTGGTAAGCCGTGGGGGGCGTATTTTTTCCATTTATTTCTCGCTAAAAACAGAGAGTTGAGATTCTTTTCATTGACCTTTTGTCAACTCTGGATGCTGTGTGTTATTATTTACTATTTCTAATTAAGATGACTATATGTTAACAAATGACCTAAGAATGAGAGAAAAACACCAGACTGCCTTTGGAATTTAAATATCAGTAAGCAGACCATTTAATTAGGATTGTCATCTCTCTTTTGGCAAGGTGCTTGTATCCTTAATCATAACATAATAGGAATTTACACTAGATGAAGTTTTGACCCATTACTCACTTTTAAATGTCAGGAAAAGCTTCACTTGCTGTGGCTTGCCTATTACAAAGCTGTTAAAGGTCGTGCCATAAAAACAAACTCTACCCCTATTTGATAGGTTCTTGTTAACCTTTATGAAGGGATTTTCATTTTGAGAGCTTTCAAGTTTTTGGAAATGATGGCAAAGGCTCTCAGCACTTCAAGAGCGGGACTTTGAGAAAGCACGAAACATCGAATCATCATCTTGTCTAGTTATTTTCAGCTAATCTTTGGCCCCTGTTTGCAAGAGAGAGAATTTCCGCCATACACTAAATTAGACAGTATAACTGCTTGAATGCATAAAAGAAATATCTCAAAGTAGCTCATCCCAAAACAGAATTTTGATATTGTCAAAAGAAAGTACAAAATATCATCATTTAATCTGACACTGACCTTCCCCATCACACGTGTCAGTAAAAAGTTCAGTACTCCAGCTTTACCTTACTCAAAGGTCAACAGAACCTGCTTTGAAACTATTTAAAGCAGCCAAGCCAACAATTGCTCAAGTCTAAACAAAGCCCAGCTGAACCAGCTGCAAACTGAAAAGGAAGGGGGGGGGGACTCTATCTTCAGGGGATGCTTTTCAGGATGCAGCAGGTGTCGTCAGTTTAGATCCTGCACCTGCCCCCCCCTCCCCGCATTCCCCTCCCTCTGCTGTTTCCGTCAGGACAATAATGCTGGGATAGTGGTGAAAGGCCCAGGCCCAACAGAAATAAATTGGGTGTTATTTTACATCTTCCCTTCCAGTTGATTACACTAACTCTAGCTAACCTGACCATATTCAAAATCTGATTTAGATTTTTGGGTTCTGCTACCCAGCAAAGTAGGAATATTTTTCATCTAAATTGGGGGCTGGAATTGGAGAACAAAAAAGCAATAAATTCTAGTTTTTCACTGTAGGTTATAGGACCCTTATGTACTCTGAGAAGACTCATTGTGATCTCTTCTTTTGTTTGCTACTGTTTATGGGAAGCTGTTTATGGGAAGCAAGTTGTGTTATGAACAGCCTTCTTGTGTGTGGAAGGAACATGCACAGCAGAATATTGTCAGCCTTGCAAATCAGAACATAAAAGTTACTAGCCAACAAAAAATGTTTACAAGCCTTCTCACTTATATAAAAAAGGATCAACTCTTGCAATTTGTAAAATCTTGGTGCCTGCAGAAAATTCCCACTCACCATAGATGACTTGGTAAAAGAGTTTAGAAGGCTGAGTTGTGGGGAGGAGTCTGTTTTTCAAACACATATTCTCCAAGACGAAACACATCCATTGCCATTTGCTGGATTATAAAATCAAAAATAATTTGGTCAGTTCATGCTAAGGCAGGGCCATTGAGAGTAGAAGAATAGGAGGATAAAATTCTGGGATCTATGGTGGTGCTCTGAAGCCCCGCTAAGAGGCATTGTAGCTTTAGGTCCTCTTTTCATAACCAAATTTCATCCCCATTAAGAGAGAGGTATTTTGCACATGGGTTCTTCACCTTTGACATAGTGTGTCTTTATGTCTGTCACCTTCATGCCGTGGCCCGTGACATCTTCTGGGCTCTAGGACTCAGCCAGCTTAGCAAGTTGTTTGGGCCTATTCCTCAGGCATCTCCATTTCCTTGAATTCTCTTGCTTTTTCCACGTATGACTCCATAAATCCCCAGCCACACTTGTTAGTTTGTGGGTGCAATGAAACCTCAAAGCCCAATTTAAATCTCTTATATTAGTAGATATCTGTTGCCTCAGCAATTAGTGGACTTATGTACCCTGGACTGGGCCTTCTGATCTAAGGACAGAAACTGGATGTGCTTGGCTACAGAGCACATAATATGCTGAAATTTCTACCTGCACAAATTTATCATCAACTGGAACTTTTTTTGGATTTAGTCCAATTGCGTAGTTCCTTTTGCATTCCTTTTAGTCTAATCTTTATAAAACAATAATCTTTTAACTATATTTTAATTAATGGAGACTTCTTGTTTAGTTGTTTTTTAATAACTAAAAACACAACCAAAATTAATGAACACCAAACCATACTGACTGATCAACTTTATACATTTTTGTTTCATAATCACACTGGTCAAAATTAGAAGGGCACTTTCTCTGCCTGTAGCAAAAAAGAACAGTGTACCTTAAGGTTTTCCCGACAGAATGTGTTGAATTGATATTTTGTGCAGTGTATCAGTGGGTAGACTCACTTCATCTTGAGGAAATTCCTGGAAATTTGGGGGTGGTGCCCAGAGAGGGAAGAGTTTATTAAGGGGAAGGAGCTCAGCTGGTGTGTGATGTCGCATCCAATGTCATCTGTCTTCCAACTCCTCCCCTTCCTATGAAGTCACTCCCATTAATATTCAAAACTAGAAATAAAGTCCATTGTGGTAAAACATACAACCAGCTCTAGAAAGGGGAGAGTGGGCAAGCAGGCATTCCCTCCTCATCCCTCACAGATCCCAGATGGTGAAGGAGGGGGGTGGGCATTGCCACCTGCTCCACTCCTGATCCTAGCCAGGTGAAAGGAAAACGGGCATTACCTTCTGCTCTATACCTGATTATGGGGTGAAGGGGGGTAGGCATTGCTGCCTGCTCCAAGCCTGATCCCAGCTGGGTGAAGGGGGATGAGCATTGCCACCTGTTCCCTGCTGGGTGAAGAGAAGAGCGAGCACTACCTCCTACTCCTCACCTGATCCCAACAGGCGAAGGTTGGTGGTGGGCTTTGCTACGTGCTCCACTCCTCATTCCAACTGGGGGAAGGGTGTGCGGGCATTGCCACTTTTGCTGCTCCTGATTCCGGCAGGTTGAAGGGGGGCAGAGATTGCTGCCTGCTTGGCTCGTGATTTTGACAGGGTGAAGATGGGATGGGCATTGCTGCCTGCTCAGTGCCATATTCCAGTAGGTTGAAGGGGGCAGGCATTGCCACCTGCTCCACTTCTTGTCCCAGCTGGCTGAAGGGAAGAAGGGAAGAAGGGAATTCTGAGCCTGATTCCACCCACATGAAGATGCTGGGCAGGCATTGGCACTTGCTCCTGATCCCAGCTGGGTGAAGGGGGCAGGCATTGTCATCTACTCTGCTCCTAATACCAGCTGGGTTAAGGCGGACGGTGAGGATTGCCACCTGCTCTGCTATTAATGCCAGTAGTGATAAGGAGGGAGTGAACATTGCCACCTGCTCCGCTCCTAATACTAGCTGACTTAAGGCAGGGGGTGTGTATTGCCAATAGCTCTGTTCCTCATATCAGCTGGGTTAAGGTGGGGGTGGGCATTGCCACCTCCTCCGCTCCGAATACCAGCTGGGTTGAGGTGGGGGGTGCACATTGCCACCTTGTCTGCTCTTTTTGCCAGTTGTGATAAGGCAGGGGGTGGGCATTGCCACCTCCTTCACTCCTAATACCAGCTGGGTTAAGCCAGGGAACAGGAATTGCCACATGCTCCGCTCCTAATACCAGCTGGCTGAAGTGTGGTGGGCATTGCCACTTGCTCCATTCCTAATACCAGTTGGGTTAAGGTGAGGGTGGGCAATGCCACCTGCTCTGCTCCTATTACTGGCTGTGTTAAGGCAGGAGGTGGGCATTGCCACCTGCTCCTCTCCTAATACTGGCTGGTTTAAGGCAGAGAGTGGGCATATCTATCTGTTCTGCTCCTGATCCTAGGTGGGTGAAGGGGAGGAGGGCATTGCCACCTTCTCCGCTCCTAATATCAGCTGGGTTAAGGTGGGGGGGGGGCGGCATTGCCACCTGCTCTGCTCCTAATAATAGCTGGGTTAAAGCAAAGAGTGGGCATTGCCACCTGCTCCGCTTCTGATCCCAGCTGGCTGAAGGCGGGCAGTTATTGCCACCTGCTCTGCTCCTAATATCAGCTGGGTTAATGCAGGGGGTGGTCATTGCTACCTGCTCTGCTCCTAATACCAGCTGGTTTAAGGCTGGGGCAGGCATTGTCACTTGCTCTGCTCCGAATACCAGCTGGGTTAAGGCAGGGGGTGTGCATTGCTACCTGCTCCACTCCTCATACCTGCTGGCTGAAGGAGGCAGGCATTGCCACCTGCTCCAGTTCTAATACCAGCTGGGTTAAGGTGGTTATGGGCATTGCCACCTGCTCCACTCCTAATATCAGCTGGGTTAAGTTGGGGGGTGGGCATTGCCACCTGCTCCGTACCTAATACCAGCCAGGTTAAGGCGTGGCGAGGGCATTGTCACCTGTTCCGCTCCTGTTTCCTGCCTGGGCTGTCCACCATGGCATGTTTTCTGGAGCTATATGGTGAGTCACCTGGGCTTTCCTCTACGGCAGCACCCTCTGGTGGTGCACCAGGGTATAAAGTGAGTTGTCTGAAACACAATACCAGCTTGGCTAAGGTGGTGATGGGCATTGCCACCTGCTCCACTCCTAATATCAGCTGGGTTAAGGTGGGGGGTGGGCATTGCCACCTGCTCCATACCTAATACCAGCCAGGTTAAGGCGTGGCGAGGGCATTGCCACCTGTTCCGCTCCTGTTCCCTGCCTGGGCTGCCCACCACGGCATGTTTTCTGGAGCTATATGGTGAGTCACCTGGGCTTTCCTCTGCGGCAGCACCCTCTGATGGCACACCAGGGTATAAAGTGAGTTGTCTGAAACACGCTTACTCAATTATATAGTAAGATGTAAATTTACATTTCCTGTCTGATATCACTTCCCTTTCCTCCTGTTTTACAGCACTTGTAGCTTCTGTATGCATATGCTCTATATGTTATATATAAGTGGGGTTATGGCCTCTGTTTTCTGGGCAGAAGACATGCTAAGCAACACTCACAGTACTTAGAGATTTTATACACACACACACCCCTCTGTCTGTCTGTCTGTCTGTCTGTCTGTCTGTCTGTCTGTCTGTCTGTCTGTCTGTCTGTCTGTCTGTCTGTCTGTCTGTCTGCACAATGCAGGTAAATCCCTGGCCAATCCAGCCAGGGCAAAATTCCTTCCTGGCCTGAAAGTGGCAATCAGCATTACCCTGGGTATATAAGAAAGGACCATGAGAGCCAAGCAGTAACTCATCCCTTCCTGTCCTCCCACTCACGATCTGCCTCAATTCATATTGAGTCAGAGAATCAGCATTGCTGACAGATGGCCATCATGCTAAACAACCTCCAAAGAAGGAGAGCCCACCACCTCCTGAGAAAGACTGTTCCACTGAGGAACTGCTCTTTCAGGAAATTCTCCCTATCTTTAGCCAAAAATTCTTCTTGGCTACTTTTAACCATTGGTACCTGGAAGTGATTGTAAGGAACCCCTGTGATTGTAAGGAGAAAGCATACATATCTACAAGTTGTACACATTTAGGCTGTTGTTCAACCTGCAGATGAATGCATGAGGTCAAAGATGGAGAAAAGCCTGCTTTCTCTACCACATATTCAGCTTACACTTTTTGAAGGTATGAATTATTATAGGCCTATTAGTCACATGATGAGTCCTAATTCAAATTGTGAGATACTCAAAATATAATTTTAATAATTACCTCCTTCCTACCCCATGTTTCGGCTGCAGCCTAGTTAAAAAAATACAGTGTGCACGACCCCCGCCCCCTTGCCGCCCCCATGGTTCCAAGGTCTCTTGAGGCCAGAATGATTACAAGAGTTTCACCCAGAAGCACGAGGCTTTGCCTACATTACGCCTCCTTTGTAGGCTCACCTGGGCAAGTGGGGAGGTTCTATTGGCTTCCACAGACATTGGATGTCCTCCACTGTTCATTGATATAAAAGAGAGAGAGAGAGACTGGGAGAGGAACACCCAGCACAGGCTGTTGATGAGAAGCCTGCTGCTGGCCCTGCATCCTTGCTTGGTCACCTAATGAGAGGAAGCTGCCTGTTTAGGGTAGATAGGTTGTTTCCTGGCAATGTTTGTTTCAAGAGCCGAGTATTGACAGCCCTAGTCTCCGGTGAACTATGATAGCATAACTGGGTGATTATACTGTTGCTGCTGCTATTACAATTATTACTACTAATACTAATACTACTAATAATATATGAACAGTTGTTTTCCAGACATGGTCCCTAAGAAGGCAACACAGAAAAGAGGAGATGTAAAGCCGCACCAGCCCCAGAAGCAGCCACCATCTGACAAAGACGAGGAACGGAATAATGTGGAGCTGGTGGCGAGGATTGAATTCTTGGAAAGGATGGCCTGCCAACCTTGGGTTTCTGCTGACCAGTGGCCAGCAGCAACCCCTAGGCATAGGGAGATCCTGTGGCCGGCTGCTCATCTCTCCTCTTCTTCACTTGCAGACAGGGTTACGGCCTTGGAATCAGGCCTGCTGGGCAATGCTGCCAGCATCAGTTGGGACCCGGATGCCAATTTGCAAGGGCTGGGTGGAATGGATCAGCCAGATCAGCCGCAGGCCAGAGGAGATGCCTGGCTTTGCTCAGTGAGGACACTGGGTGAGTACATGGATGCCAGGGGTGGCTCCTCAGGCTACATATCTCAGCATGACAGTGGGCTGCTGCTTACCCAGTACCAGTTTGGGGCCATGATGAAGTGGGTTCTGGAGGAAGCAGGGCTGCCAGTCAGCGCTTTTGGAATACATCCCTTTTGGATTGGGGCTGCTTTGATGGCAGCAAGCCTCGACCTGCATGGCAAGTTATTCAGCAGATTGGCCATTGGTGATCTGGAGTCTTTAGAAGTTACATTTGATAACCAGAGCCCTTGGAGCCTAGCAGGGTATCCTGAGTTTGGCGAATCCTTTGATTTACTGTCTTGCAGGTGCGTGCATTTCTCATAGCCCTGTCAGGGTCTTTATTTTGGGCCACTTGAATGTGTTTTGGGTGAAAAGAAGGGCCAAAGCCAGTGCTGGAGGGACTCAGCTGAGCCTTCCTCCCCTTGCAAGCATGAGTTGGTGTGGCAAGCGTGGGATGTTGCGCGGCCAGCTCCTTCCCTCTCTCCACCAGGTTCTGAGGGACAGCAGTCGTCCTGAAGTTCTGGTCATTTGTTTAGGGAAAAATGACTTGGTACAGACAAAAGGTGTTGAACCTGTAATTAGGGTCTTAAGGGATTTGAAGAGAGTTAGGGCGTTAAGCCCTGGGCTGTTGCTGGTTTGGATGGAATTTCTGCAGAGAAGGGTCTGGAGGGGAACAGCCAAACCTGCAGGCATCGAGAAGACAGTTGGGCAATCAACAAGGAGGTCTTGGGTACGGGGAGGCTATTATCCCCCACCTGGAGATCCAACATGATAGGCCACACCTGTATAGGACCTTTCTGAGGAAGGGTACGATTCCTATCTGGCTGAGGGCCTGCATGACTTAGTAGTCAGTGGGTGGGGCAAAGGGTGTGTTGCAGGAATACGGCAGGCTGCTCAGGATAGGTAGAGTTGAGTGCCAAACACCCAGAGGCATCACAGAGATGGGGGGCATGTCCAGAACAGGCCATCACAGGCCGTGTGGCTGGGTGTGCTGTGAAGGAGTGCTCTTGGTGCTGAGCATCATCTCTCGAACCTGGTAGGTGCCTTGCTGCCCTGCAGTAAAGGAAGATAACACGAAGCATCTCTCAGCACAAATCAGCTGGGCAGGCTGGAATAAACGAGGCTGGCAAAAACACTACTCAAGTTTGGATCCAGGGTGGACTTGCCCGGTGGGCATCCAAGGAGGTTGCCTAGCACAGCTGCCCCTTAAAATCGTTAGTTTATGTTCAAATAAGCAATGGTGTAGATCAGCCATTTAAATAATTAACTATATGAATATAAATAAACAACTTATTGACCCCACATCATCATGTCTGTGTATTCATTTTTGCATATTGCATTTGGGGTGCTGGGGCAAACAGGATACTAATCTTAGTATCCAGGAAGGGAAAACTGAACTTTGGGACAAGGCATTAAAGGAGTAGAGAATCGATATATTTTTCCCAGCCTAGCTCTACATAGTTCATTGTTATTTCTGAGGTTACTGTAAAGATTTCTATTTAGTCACTGATTCCCAGATGGATGTGGTTAGCCCTTGATTAATATTTGCATCGTTTAAAAATAGCTTGCAGTTTTGCAATGCACCAGTAGACTTCTTTTAATTTTATAAAGGACATGAATAGTAATGCAGTTATCCAAAACAAACATCTGATACATTTAAAATGCAGTTGTTCAAATTTTGTCTTTAGATGTATAAGCATGACCACTATTCATTACAGAGAATGGGAAGTAGAGTTTATACTGACCTGCTCTGGTGTTGGAAATCACTTCTTTTTGGCATTCTAATTAAACAATGAATATTACAACATGGCAGTTTCAGTCCACTGAAATCAATAGAATAAAAGGAGTAACTCTACATAAGGTTACATTGAAACCCACTGAAGTTAGAGGAACTTCATTTCAAGTAAAATTTGGGTTGAATAGAATAGTTTTTATTAAAGATTAAACACATTGTGGATTTCCTTAGGCTTTGGGCTACTTTACCAAATTATTTTTTTGTATTACTACGACTAACCCAACTAGTGATCCACTATTAATTTAAAGGTGATGTTGAAACCTTCTTGTTCTCCCTCTCAGGCAGAGGACATCTTGGGTGATTCCCACCATTCGATCAGGGAGGCAGGAACTAATTTTCTTCCTCTTTCTGCCTGGCATGTGGGACACCCTCTCTTCAGTTCTGCCTGCAGGGAGAGCAGTCTAGTAGCAGACTAGCTCTACTACTTTCTTATTAGGACTTCATTTTCACTTTCACTTTCCCATTCCTACTCCTTTGCTCTTCCTCTAATCTTATCTTTCTGTTGTATTTCAAACTCTGTTGACTTAAATTTCATAGTACCTCCCTATCTTCTTGCTGTCCTCTCCTGTTTCTTACTGCTCTCCCAGGCTGACTGAGACAATCACGGCAGCCATTTGGGGCAGCTGCCTACAAGATTCTAGAGAATCACCTTTACAACCTTGGTTAATTATAGTTTACATTTCTAATTTATTTATTATTGCACGGTGAACTTTAAAGCTACATGATTCAGTGAACACCATCTGTGATAGAAAAGTACTGCAGCGCATGATCTCGGACGAAGACCACATCCCACCCAGAAAGCGGAGAGTGGAAACTGCTTTGGGAGCACCCAAGATGTCCTCCGCCTCAGAGGGAGAACGGACCTTTGGACACTTATTGTGAAAGGTCCTTCTCCTCTGAGAAAAGGAGGACATCTTGCCCTCTCCAAGTCTTTGTCCTCCTCTAACCTGCTGCCTCATTCTTCTACCTCCTCCAGGTTATGCTTTATTTACAGTACATGTTAATGCAACAGATGCTTTTTCTCTCAGTATCAACAGTTGCTGAATGATAAATTCAGTGTTTTGTGGAGTCACCTGAACTGAAGAGAGGGTGTCCCACAGGCCAGACAGAAAGAGGAAGAAAATTAGTTCCTGCCTCCCTAATTGGATGGTTGGAACCACCTAAGATGTCCTGCTTTTATCAAAGGGGAAGGACCCTTCATGGTTGGTGTCCAAATGTCAATTCTTTTTTTTTTAATTCTGAAAGTTAACTCTAGATAATTTTTAAAAAAATTCTGTACCAGTCTCTTCCCATTCATTTTATGCTTCTCCCTTTTATAGCCAAACACTTATTTTCATCTGTCAATAAGCTGACCTTACAGGCAGGTACTTTAAAGCTGCAATGCTATGCATATTTACATGGAAGTATGTCCACTTTGAAACACAGCTAATCAAGGCTCCCATTACCCCAGTGGGGACAGGGGATCCCCCACTCCCACCTTTCACCCCCTGCCACTGCTTACCTGGCCAGCATGGGAAAAGGCAGAGAACGGGCCCCCTGGGCGTGCTCCCGGGGCCGATGCAATGACATCACTAACATCACTGAGAAAAGGGATGGAAAGCTCCCCTCCCTACCTTCCACTTCCAATGGCAAAACAGGGCAAGAGGGAAACAGGAAGCAAGACATAATATCAGGTACCACATACATACTGAAATGCAGCAGATACGTTGCACAAATTTGCCTAAATCTTTACCCAGTTCTATCACTGTTGTTCAAACCGCATGTAGCTGTCTCATACTAAGAAGCCTATGATCACATGTAAAGTGCCGCTTGACCTAGTTCAAGTTATAAGGAAGATGGACCATGGCACTGGTGAATGTTGTGCATGTGGGTGCTTCTGCAGACTAACACAAATTCAGACACCATGTATAAAATGCTAAATGTAATCATTGACCACATTGCAGCCTCTTAGGGCATTTCTTGCTTTGTTTTCTGTACAAATTCTGTCGTAGGGGACACTAAAAAGTCGTTCACCATGTTGCTATGGAGTGCACCCACTATCATTCAATGTGTTTTTCCTATGTCTACTCTAGCCCATTCAGGTGTTGTGAGCCTGATGACATTCATTAGCATCTTGAGTATATTTTCAGGATTGGGGAAACCCAGGAAATCTTTACATCATTTATTGTTGTTGCTGCTGCTGTTCCTTTCTCACTGAGATCCAATTCAGATTACTCAGTGCAAGTGGTAAAACCAGACGAAAATAGAACCATTTGCCAAAGATGTTGGTGCCTAAACAGCCCAGGAATATTTGAGTACTAATCATAACTATGTACATTTTACACCAGCTCATCTACTGAGATGAGCACATGTTTATGAATACATTGTTGCCAAGAGAAGGCAAAGAGCTTCTTTGAGAAATACTTTAATTATGTTCACAGTGACTGTGTCGTATGTCTAAATAACATTTCTTATGTTTTGTCTCATTTTCGGATTTCTACCAGGTTCTCCAGGGACATTAAAATAACTCATTTGTTACACCAGAGTTATAAATTATAATCTACTAGCATTTTCCATTCTAAATTCTGACGTTCTACTGCTACCATTATTAGCAGAACTAAATTACTTAATGGTTAGTGTGATAGCAGTGCTTCTGAAGATAACTTAAGTATGCTGTCCAATGCATTCCATTTAATATTTTAGATAATTTGCACCCTCATTGGGAGGTGGATAAACTCAAAAGCATGAAATTCTGACCTTAACTCTAAAGTTTCTGTTTTTCAGCACTTATGTTCAGATGTCTAATATTTCTGTTTTCTGTGAATAAATAATTTTTTTCTTCTTTTAATTCCATAACCTCTTCAGAGCAGTTAAAATTATGTTAAAAAACTCATTAACTTTGACGAGATATTGATGATGCCAGCAGTTAATTATAAGCCAGCTGGTGTTATGGCAAAAATTAAAAAGTTAGACATTAGAAGTTTGCTTTAAAAAAGTAAAAACCCATACTATTATTTGGTAAGCAGTAACCAGCATGCTTTAATCCCGCAAAGCCTTGGCAATATATTTAAAATAAGCCAGCGCCCAGAACATTTCCATGAAATCCCCAGAGGCCTCTTAGTCCTATAGAATCATCACTTTTGGAGGTCAAAGGTAAGAGCAGTATTTAAGAAGCAGAAACTTTTCATATAGAAACTTTTCATAAAGCAACAATATAGTATAGTACACTTTCTACTAAATTCTGATGACATTTCAACCAATATGGGTATCACACAGTTTCATATTGCAAGTAGTAAAATACTTGCCAAAAAGTGATATAAAGAGAGAACATGGTGGAGTGGTTGTGTGAAGCCACAAGATATCAATTTGTCAATGTATTTGTGATAAATAATGTTGCCATAAGAAAACTTACACGTCTATGATGCCAAAGGCATAGGTAGACTCCAGAGAATAATGATAGGAATTAAGCGCAATAAAATGCCATCTCATGAGACAACCAGGTCCCCATGAGAAACTTACACAGTTCTTCATCAAGGGCTTGTCTTGGGACTCCAGGAGATCTCCCCCCCCCCTACCCAGGCCAAAAAGCTCAACCAGTACTTTTGGGACAATAACCTAATATTCATTCTCTTCAACAAGTATCTAAATCATGCAGACCTGCCCAATAAATGAATAAAGTCTCCAGGCAACAGGATAACTTGATCCCCAGTCCTATTAGCATCCCCATTGGAGTGACCTAAGTAATGAGAAAACCTTGTTGCCACCACTGGCAGAAAAAAATGATGAATTTGGTGTTTAAAGAGACACATTTTAAGCCTGTGATTTATAGGTTCAAGTGATGAGGGTTTCCCACCACCATGAATCATCTTGACTGTGCTCACTCACTCTTCAGGAACAGCCTATTAATTTCTCCCTATAACGCTCCCTCCCTCCCATTCTTTTTCTCACCTTACTCTGAGCTTGGCTCCCCGTACCTCAATCTCTGGCTATCTTGCTCCCTGCCCCTCTCTCCTCTACTCTCCTAGAAGTTCCCCTCTTGCTATCTGCCAGCAGCACAGTCTCCCTCCTTTTCACCTCTGATCAACTCTTGGGCATTCTGTTCCTTCTCTCCCCCCCCCACTCCCTTTTCCTCCTAGTCTCAATTGGCTAAACACCAAAGTCCCATTCTGCATCCCCACTCATTTCACTCCCTGTTTTAAACTCTCCCCAGACTGTCTGGTTCATCTGACCCCGCTTTTTCAGCCTTCACTGTAACCCCTTCTCCCCTCCATTTCCCCCTCCATTTCCTCTCTTGGGAACCCTGTGGTACTGTACATACATTCATGGTTTGGTACTGCCTGGGCTAGCAGTGAGTGGACAAATCTGGCTTATCATCATAACCACTTGCTTTATTCATATTTCTGGTCTGCTGTGACTTTGATTTTATTGAATTGCATTTTTGAAATATGCCTTCTGTTTTCATCTGTCTATCTATTGTCGTATTCAATAAAGATCAGGTTAGTTAATGGTTTTCCTTATCTTTCTCTTTCATATTTCCTCCAATATTGCCCTGAGCACACTGCTGTGCATATGCAGCTTTAGGATCCCATACCAGGCTTTGGAAGAGCACATATGGGTAACATTAACCATCATATAAAGAAATGCTGTGACTTTGTTACTGACACATTGTAATTGGAAATCCATGGTGGTGGCAAATTGATAACATTGATTAGTGAAACCGCACATTGATCATGCTCTAATATAATCATCTTGTCCAAATGCGTTCTTATCTCCATGATACATTGGGCTTTTGTTGATCCTTCAGAAATGGTTTGGTTCAAGAGAAGTTGCTGGCCTGCTTCATACTCTTTGTATGATCTTAAGCTTTCATAAAATGAAGAGTATTGCCATCAGTACTTGTCTGTTTATTGATACTCCCCAATCAAGTACATTTATTCACCATGTTTTGCTAATGCTGACATAAACATTTGCACCTTTTAGGTGACTCTATATTGTTCATGTTATGGAAAATGTGTGTGATGGCACAATCCATCATAGTGTGTAAATGCACTGTGTAACTCTTGGCATTTTTAACTCTGAGCAACTCCAGTTAAAAGTTTATAACCCCAGAAACCAACTACTTAAAGGGGTTGTGTTACTAAAGCAGATGTTATCACAAGGCAGAAACGAGCAACCTGTGATAATGTAGTAGCATTGCAAAACCTCTTTTCTCTCCTAGTTGGAATGGCTACATGCTTTTTGCTATGTATTGAAACCCAGTTTTAAGCTGAGTATTTTAACTCCCAACAATCTAAATACATGCATATATACACAGCATAGTAGTTTGCTAAAGCACAGTACTGCAACTATGGACAGAACACTTTTGTTGAGTTTGAACAGCCCTTTAAATATGAAAGCTAATTAAATAGTCTTTATCACACAATTGAAAAACTCTCTTCAACAATTGTGTATTTGAAAAGGTTCCATCTGCTAATGTCTTTCTTGGGCGTTCAAAGTCAGGAACAGTTGGCAAACTATGTTACAAGTTTGCACCAAATACCCTTGCCATCTTTGATAATGTTGACATGTGAAAAATGTATAAATCAGAATTTAAGGAAGATAATGGAGATCTGTGCCTCATGTGCCCATCAGTTACCTGACAAGACATAGTACCTTATGGATGGGAACTATCTCTTACGTTGTATCATGTATGTTCTTATTCCTTAATATCCATTCCTGTTTGCCATATATTAAACTACACTATGACAATCAGGCAATGATCATGTTCAATAGGTGTCACACAATAACAAAAAAAAAGGTGAGAAGTAAGATGGTGAACAATCAAGCCTACATCAGTTGACATATTGTTTGTTGATAACAGGAGGAGAACTGCCATTCAAACTGCTGTTCTTCAGAATAATAAGAATAATGTCAAGGTTTTTAAATATCTCACATGCTGGCCTTAATGTTAAGCAGGCAGATGGCAAATGATAGAATTCAGTGCCCTTGAAATTTCTGGTCATAGTTATCATATGGCTATTGCTGGTGAAGGTACAGAGTTGCTTGAATTGTTATCAGTGTAGGCACATCCAAAATTAGAAACTTTCCCATTGAAGCCTGGAATAAATATACTGCCACAGTGCATTTAAAGCATACAGCTTTACAAATGGAATAAGAGCAAAACACTGACACATTATTTTATTGATGCCACTTTGGGGCATGAGACGACATCAGCAGTGTTCAGCCAAAGCAAGGAGAAGACATTCAAGCTCTTGCTGAAAGATTCACAGCTACCTGATAAAGTTGCTCTATTAACAGTGCAATCTTATGCAAAGTTATTCCCTTCTAAACCCATTGATTTCAACAGGATTTCTCCACATAGGATTGCACAGTTATTTACGACATATCAGACACAGTGCCATGGTAGCTGCAGGGCAATCCATATACTTGCTCTGTATGGTAAACAGAGTGATGAGCTAGAAGGTATGTTTATGATCTTGTCAACTCAGTAACAGCTACAAATGATACTTCAATGTTATCTCCAACCATTTCTGCAGCCATATACTTCTTCACTAACAAACAACTTTTGATACCTGTAAGTCAGGGGTTCCCAATCTTTTTGAACCTGCAGGCACATTTGGAATTATGACACAGTGTGGTAGCTGCCATAAAATGGCTGCTTCAGGAGGTGGAGCCAGCCACAAAATGGCTGCTACAGGTTACCCTCAGTCACACAGTGAAAATCCTTGTGCTGTGGAAGCAGCTACTGCCAAAGCAATGTTTTTTTTAAAAAACGCACAGCCATCAAATCTCTATGGCAATTAGAAACCATGTTTGGAAAAGCCCCACCTGGTCCCACTCACTTTCTAAAAATGCATGACTGACGCAAGGAAAGGTGTTGGGGGGCACAATGGTACCGATAGGCACCATGTTGAGGACCCCTGCTCTAAGCTAACATTCATATTTAAGTGTGCTAGCTATGCAGTTGGCAGTGTGTAGTTATTTTACATTTAATAGTGTTTTTGTATACTGAAATATATAGTGCTCTACATTTGTTTTTAATATTTGAAGCCAGAACATTTTGTCGATGTAAATGCTGCCATTTCTGAATTACTAGTTCTTTCACATTCTTTTATTTTTATTTTTATTTTATTAGCTTTGACAGTAGAGTATTTACAGCAGGGCTCATTTTGAGGGGGAATGCGCAGGAATGCAGTTCCGGTAGTTCTCCAAAGAGATCATGTCAGGTGACCCTGCCCACCTGATTTTTGGGCATTTGGGGCCCATTTTGGCCTAGATTGGGCCCAAAATGGCCAGGATTGGGCCTAAAACAGCCAGGATTGGTCCCAAAACAGCCAGGATCAGGCCTCTTACATGTAGCAGATCACTCTCCCGCTCAGCAGCAGCCTAATTCTGACCATTTTGGGCCCCTTTTCAGCCATTTTCTGCCCCTTTTTGTCATTTTGGGCCCAATTTCAGCCCTGAATGGCTAGGATTGGGTCCAAAACAGCCAGGATAGGTGAGGTCAGGGGGTGTGGCATACACAAATCAGTCACTCTAATGACACATTTCTGGTGATGGCAAGGGGTGTGGCATATGCGAATGAGGTATGCTAATGAGTTCCTGCCGCTCTTTTTCTATGAAATGACCCCTGATTCACAGTAATAGGAAATTATTTAGTATGTAATGATGATCATATACACATAATAATATAGAACTATGTGATAGCAGTAGCCTGACTTGGATAGCCCAGGTGAGCCTGATCTTGTCAGAAGCTAAACAGGGTTGGCCTTGGTTAGTAATTGTAAGGGAGACATCCAGTGAAGACCAGGGTTGCAGAGGTAGGGCAATGGCAAACCACCTCTCTTATTCTCTTGCCATGAAAACCCCACTAGAGGTCACCATAAGTCAGCTATGACTTGAGGGCACTCTCCACCACCACATGCAACACCAGTATAAAGTGGTGGCTATATTTGTGAAGGCATCATTGAGATTTAGAAGGGGCATTTAGTATAATCTTATTGGTACCTTATTCTACCTGTATGCAGATTTTCAGATCCACAACAATTATTATAACTTTTGATCCTTAATGTGACTGAACTGTTTTGAGGATTAGGGACAGCAGTGTGTTTACTGAAGATTCTAATAATAATCATAACAGAGTGCTAACTCAAATGATCTGGGGAAAGCCAAGGGTCTTAAAGAACTATTATGGAGATGTACTTTTGTTGGAATCCTAAGGATCTCAGGCCATTTCATATAGATACCAATCTGCAAACTCTGTACACACATCTGTCTGCCCATGTGTCCATTTTTATCCATGGGGCTCAATGCAGTATATGTTTTCCTGTACTCATTTTATCCTTATCTTTTAAATGTTAGGTTAAGAGATAATGACTGGTTCAAGGTCACTCAGTAAACTTTACAGTACTATGGATGTTTAGAACCAGGACTCTCTGACACCATACCACATGGAGAGCAGGAGCCTGCAGTATACCTGCAATGATATGCATAATTCACATGTCCAACAGGGCCAAGCTACACATGACGAATGACACTTGAACGGCAAGTGGATTGAGTGGAGGGCAAGTGAACAATGAGAGATACACTTGCTGTTCAAGTGTCATTCGTCATGTGTAGCTTGGCCCACAGACATAAACAGGGCATTCCACAGTCCTTTCCTTCCGTGTAATTTTGGAGCCCCCCGCCTGATTCTGACGATGAGAAAGCAGAGGATGAATGCTTTTGCCACTCTGACTCGCACCATCTGCAGAAGCGACAGCAAACATGCTGATGACAGTGGCCAAAGGGCAAGTGAGAGCACTGTAGTAACTAATAGAGGAAATGACATTGCTGAGTAAAGTCTGTACATTACACTCTTTCCTTCCTTGTGCCTTCTCTCTCATGTACCCCCACTGCCTGTGTTAATCCCAGCTATTCTAAAAAAGCACATAACACCTGTGTGCTGGAGACTTGAAGACATTTGTAATCTGCTGCAGATCTATTTGGAGAATGTGCAAACTGTCAGTTCCTTGATGTATAGTGGGTTGGTGAGGGGGGGGGGGGAAATGACTGACTGATTCCATAGCAGAAGCTTTCTTTAATTTCCTCTGGGCTTTTCCCCTTCAATCAAAGGCAGTTCTGACCCCACACTGTTTGGGGTAGTAACGTCAAAGATTGAAAACTTAATCCTCTCTTTTTTCTTTTTTTGCAAACTTGACAGTCTCCAGGATCCATTTACCTGCCTGAGATTTTGTAGTACCCACCAATCCTGGCAAGTTAAGTATTTTTAAGACAGGAGTGTTTAATGTACCAACAAATAATGACAACCAGCACATCACTGAAAGAATTATTTTTTTTAAAGTTTTGGCATAAGCACAGTAATACATGCCGACATTGTAAGAGCAGTGGTTTCCGTCAATCAACTGAATTCTCTTTAAGCTTTTGACATATAAGTCACATTGAGAGGGTTATGCATTTCACAAGTGGATTTATATATAAATACTTTCCCTGGCTTTGGTTCAGCACAACAAAAGAATTCAAGCATTAGTCTGTATTTGTATTCCTTTGCTGACGTGTTTTGATATAAACTGCATAGCCTCCCAGCTAAAAAGTGCCATAGAGTTTGGGAACAAACTGCCAGTTAGACTTCTATCCTTCATAAAATGCCAACGTTTTTGATTCCTAGAGAATCGGAGGCCTTAAAAAGCTTAGAGATCATGCTGCCTTGAAAGAAACACAAATCTCTACATAACTTTTCTGCTGTTCCTACATCCTCCCTTTTCTTCATTACTCCAATCCAACAACATCTACACATTGAAAAGTTTTAAAACAAGTTATGCAGGTCAGTCCTAAGCAGAATTACACCCTTTGAATTCAACAGGCTTAGAAGACATAACTCTCTCTGCTTAGGAGTGTACTGATCATTTATCATATACTGAAAATAAAATTAAATATTTAGTTTCTAAATCTTCTGTCCACAGGAAGAAAATATATTGCATTGTTTTGTTTGTAACTCATTTTTTATTTGTAACTCATTTGTGAGTTAAAGGATGCAATCCTAAGAACACTTTTTGGTAGTAATAGGGTTGCCAGTTTCCCTTATGCTCCTGGAGGGAGGGGAAAGACTGGGCACTTATCTTTTTCTTCCTGTGAAGTGCGCATGTGAAGCACATGTACATGCTCCCAGGGCGGTGCAATGATGTCACTTTCTGGAAGTGACATCATCACACAGGGGCTAGGAGTGCTCCCGCACTTCATAGTAAGCTGATTTGGGCCTCAAATGGGCCCAATTTCCCCTCATTTCTCCACCTCCCCCCCATTGGCCAGGTGAGTGGTGGCGAGGGGAGAAGGGGGTAACAGGGATGAAACACCTCCACTAGGGGATCTGGCAGCTCTAGGCAGTAAACAGTATTGCATAACATGGACTTTCTTCTGAGTAGACCTGCTTAAGATTGTTCCCCAAATGAGCTCACTTTCTGTCAAGTGGAAGATCGTAACTCCATTTTTAGAGCCTTGTTTGTATCCTTATTATCAATAAAACAAATACCTGATGTGTCATGGAAAATATCTAATTTAGGATCTTCGTTTTTTCACGGTAACCAAGTAGGCATTTCTCAGAAGTCTATTCTCTTTCTTTTCATTATGCGTAATTTTCTCAACCTCTGTCATATCCTCCTTTAGGCCCAAACTAGCCATTATAGTTTCCACAGGTTCAATCCCTGGAAGCTAATGCATTTTAGAGAAGAATTTAGCCCTTTAAAATTATGCAGGGGCTCAGGCCTGCAGTACAGCAGAACTAGATGATCATGTATATGTGTGTCCCCCTGCATGCCCTTTCAATTTATTAATTGGTTTGTTTGTTTATATTATTTATAGTCTGGCTCAAGGCAGATTACATAGTATGAATCAGTACAGTCAATTTCAAAGACATTTCAGTAAACAATGTAATAAAGTATATAACTGCAAGTTTGCAAAGTTTCAAACCAGCAGAAATCCAATACACAGTTGAAGAAATGCTTGAAACAGAGCATAAGCAGTTCTAAGACTGGCACATTTAACAACACAGAAATTACCCAGTAGGATCATACTTACAGCAACAGACAGTACATAGCATTAAAATCTATAGTCCCTATCCTATTACCAAGGCATCCCCCCAAGACCACTTCCCTACAGTACAATCCTCCTATCTGAGTAAAAAAGCCCTGTGAGCCATTCAGTTTTGCATATTTTGCAGAAAGCCAGGAGAGTAGGAGCTTTCCTGACCTCTTCAAGTAGGTTGTTCCATAAGGTGGAGGCCACCACAGAGAATGCATGTGTATGGGCAGCTGTTGACTTTGTCCCTGTGCAAGATGACACCTGCAGAAGGCCCTGTCCAAATGAGTGAAGATGCTGTGGTGGAACAATGGAAGAGAGGCGGTCCTGCAGATATGACAGACCAAGGCCATGAAGAGCTTTATATCTTGAATTGAGTCCGGTAACTGATAGATAGCCAACGGAGTGACAGCAGAATGGGAGTAATATTCATGTACCTCCTGGCTCCTAAACTGCAGCATTCTGTACCAACTGGAGTCTCTGACTTAGAGGGGAGGCCTATGTACAGTCCATCACAGTAGACAAGTCACATTGCCATAGCATAGATCTAGATGGGCATATCAGCTGTGTCAAGGTAGGGGACCATCTTCCAGGCTAGTCTGAGTTTTCAGAAAGCATTTTTTGTCCAAGGAGGGATAAACATGCACTTATACACACATACATATTCACAAATACACAGAACACTACCAAAGGGGAAGGAAGGATAAAACACACACACGAAGACCAAGCAGGGGATGTAGTTGCTAGGTTCCTGCTAGCAAGCAAACATCCATTCCTACCCTTGTTTGCCTCTGCTTGATCCAGTGAACTTGCTTTTGTAGCAGAAGCACTGGATCCAGTATAGCTCCTAGGCTCTTCACTGACCCCACAAGGGTCAGATGAACTCCATCAAAATAGGGAATACAATGTTCTTCAAGATCTCTGCCTTCCCAACCAGCATCATTTCCATCTTGTCTGGTTTCAGTTTCAATTTGTTCACTTTCAGCCGTTTGGCCATAGCTGCCAGGCAGTGACCCAAGATCTCTGCTGCATCTCATGGTGATTTGGATAGTGAGATGGTGTCATTTGCATGTTAACGGCATCCAATTGCATAGCTAAGAAAGAATTCTCCTAAAAGCTTTACATGGAGAGGGGAATAAGATTGTGCCCTGTGGAACCCCACAAGATAATTCCCACTCTGGTCTCCAACAGCAACCCTTTGAGTCCATTCCATAAGAAATTATTTAAACCTCTAAGATGACATGATCTACTGTATCAAAGGCTGCAGATAGATCCACAAGGAGCAACAAAGAAGGATGGTTTTGTGTATATTCAGATGGAGATCATCAACTAGAGCCACCAGAGTCGTGTCTGTCCCATAGCCCAGCCTGAATTCAGACTGAAAAGGGTCCAGAGAGGGGCTGTTTCAGTACTTGAAAAGGCACACAGAGAAAACAAAATAATCTAATTCTGCATTGTGGTATTTTTAAATGGCCAAATTCTTCTCTAAAACAGCACTGGACCTGCGGATGTCATAATGTATGGTTTGGCCCTTAGTTGTCTCTGAACTAAAAACAAAAACAAAAACTTTAGCCTAGTGCTCCAACCCACTGTTTTGGGTGTCCACTATTTTCTTTGAACCTTTTCCAGTTCTATGGATCTGAGACATTTTTGGAAATAGGACAGTTAAGACAATACACAATATTCCAAATGTGGCTAGTTCATAGATATCTATAAAGGTATATGACTCTGATTCTGACATTGTTATTCTTGTGAGCTATCCACCACAATAACAGCATATATTTCCTAGTTAGTACTACCATGTTGGACCCCAACAGTATATATGCAAAATTCAGATTCTTTTCCCTATATATATCACTATATATTTACTTACATCAAAAGTCATTGGCATTCTGTTGTCCCAAATTTAGGAAATTCTGTCTTGTATTGTATTACCTTTTAAAAGAACAAGGTTAGTTAACAACACTTTATCATTTACTGAACTGGAAAAAAATCTAAAAGTTTAATTTTCATTCTGGATAAGCCTTACTTTGAGTAGCTTCTCCAAATATAAATGATAATAGGAACCAACGTGTTCTATGAAGAAAAAAGAGCTTTCACACAGTCCATTTCCTCTTGTTTCTTTTTTTTCTTCCCTTTCTCATCTCTCCCTCCTCCCTTCAAGAAAGAGGCAACTGTTTCTTAGGAGAGAGTCAGGAGTGTGCTGGGAGATGTATTTCCTCAGAAATTGCATACACGATGGGGAATATAAACACACACACACAAAAGTCCAAGGAGGGATAAACATGCACTTATACACACATACATATTCACAAATACACAGAACACTACCAAAGGGGAAGGAAGGATAAAACACACACACGAAGACCAAGCAGGGGATGTAGTTGCTAGGTTCCTGCTAGCAAGCAAACATCCATTCCTACCCTTGTTTGCCTCTGCTTGATCCAGTGAACAGCAGAAGAAAAACTGGGAGGAGTGACACCCACACCCACAATGCTTTAGGAATTGACCCAATCTTTATGGTTACCTGTAGAGATTGGTGTAATTCCTAGATCATAGTGGGATAGCAGTGACATGCATTCCAGGTGATAACTCTGAAGTTACATTACAGCATCAGCAACACTTCTTCCTCCCAGACCCGCCCCCCCAAACAATTTCTGGAGATTGTGAGCTCAGGTCTGACAACCCTATTTGAGGAAGGGGAGATAAATCACATAGAAGATGCTCATACGGAAAAGAAGGATAACACACATCAGAGCCAGTTCCAGGTTTCGGTAGGCCCTGGGCAAAGAGTGCACAGGGGCTCCCTCTTCTCCCCTCCACGATCCACCACTGTGGCTCCATTTGCACTCCCCTGCCCACCTGCCTGTATTCTCCTTCCCCCACTTCCCACCCACATATCCTTCATTCATGCACTCATTCATTTGCCCAGTGCTCAGACTAGGATTGCCAGATTCCAGGTGATGGCTGGAGATCTCCAGGAATTACTACTGACCTTCACGTGACAAAGATCGGTTCCCCTGGAGAAAATGGCTGCCTTGGAAGGTAGACCCTATGGTATACCCAGCCATTCCCCAAACCCCACCCTCTCCAGACTCTACCCCACCCCCAAATCTCTCAGAATTTCCCAACCACATGTTGGCAATCCTAGGGTACATTTATTTATTTATTTATTTATTTATTTATTTATTTATTTGTTTGTTTGTTTGTTTGTTTGTTTGTTTGTTTGTTTGTTTGTTTGTTTGTTTGTTTGTTTGTTTGTTTGTTTGTTTGTTTGTTTGTTTGTTTGTTTGTTTGGATTACACAGTATGAGATTAGTACAGTCAATATCAAGGGCATTTCCATAAACAATGCCATAGGTTAAATAAATACAAGTTTACAAGACATAGCATTAGCAAGAATCCCATACGGAGTTGAAGAAATGTTGAAACAGCGCATAAGCAATTTTAGGATTGACATTAGACATAATCCTTCCCCGACTGTATTGGGTAGTGTGTGCAACTGGGAGCACTGCTACTGCAAGTGTTGCCACCATTCCATTCCTACACACCCTTCCCCCAGCAGTATTGGGCAACACATGCAGACATGAGTGTGGATGGTGGCAGGGCTCACAACAAGCAAATGGGCAGCAGGGGAGGTGAGCAGGTGTAGAAGGGTGGCAGCAGGCCCCTCCAGAGGCTTTAGGAGCTGCCCCACCTCAGAGTATGCTGATGTGAACACTGACACACGTACACAGATGCAGCTGAGGGGGCTAGGGTAGTATTACCCCAGTATGAAACAGCCAGTTTTGTGGAGTGGTTAAAAGCAGTGGGACTCTAATCTGGAGAACTAGGTTTGATTCCCCACAGCTCCACTTGAAGACAGCTGGGTGACCTTGGTCAGTCACAGCTCTTCCAGAGCTCTCTCAGCCCCACTCACCTCACGGGGTGATTGTTGTGGGGATAATAATAACATACTTTGTAAACTGCTCTGAGTGGGCATTAAGTTGTCCTGAAGGGCGGTATATAAATCGAATGTTATTATTATTATTAGAGCAGTGTTTTACTCCCTGTCCACCTCATCTCTCTCTCCCTGCCTCTGTTCTTTAGTTGCACGGTTGCAGCATAAGAAAATCAAGCTGTTCTTGTCAAAGCTGGGAGTAAAACAGAGAAGCACTTGACTTGCTTTTGCAGTGCTTGGTGAGCTGCCAGAAACAGTGAGAATGAGAGATGCTGAGGCAGGAAGTAATACATTGCGCTTTACTCCCTACTCCAGCATCTCTTCCTCTCCCTCTGTCTCTCCCTTCAGCGCCAATTAGCAGTCAATCAATATCTCCCTCCTACTTCCCTAAAACACATGGCAGGCACCAGGAGAAATGCCAATGGGCACCATGGTGCCTATGAGTTTCATTTTGGAGAGAGCTGAGCTACATGGACTGATGAAGCCATTTTATAGAAAACAGAGCAGTACATCATGATCCTATGATGCGCCCTCCTTATATGGTATACTTGTGTCATTAACCACTCGTAATGCCAAATCAACACAAAATCCATTGATTCCAACTGATTATCAAATACCATGCTAGTGAGCACTTTGTCAGTGTTCAAGAGAGCAGGAAAATAAATTATATAGCAATATAGGACAAAGTTTAAGGGGAACATGGTTTAAATCCTTCAGATTTGGTTATGGTTACAAAAATGTAATATGCCTATTATGCATGCTTTAAGTTAAATGTTTTTGGCTTATGTTGCTCTAATTGAAGATCAGCCACCATTCGTGTAGCATTTTACAAGGAGAAGGGCACAAGGAGAAGGCAAGTGTGTGCTGGAAGAAAATGATCAATGACAAGAAAAGTCAAGACCACCAATTGCACTTAATAACCAAATACATGGAAATAACATGGTGCTGAGATATCTAAAACATGTTCCATATAGAAATGTGTTTATTGAATTATGCATCCTTTGAATGACATGTATTCAGTGGCTTAAACCATCTTTCAGTAGCAGTGATGAAAATAGCGTGGCTTTGTTTAAACATCCGGTACCGTAGTTTAGGTCAGTGTATTTAATTATGGGAAAGAAAAAGAAAATAAGTAAATTCTATATGAGTCTGCACTCCTCACCCCCCCCCCCCCGCCCCACAGCAAAGCATTGATTTCAATAAAAAGCCAGTGGGTTTAGTGAAAAATCTACCTCCTTGCAAGAAAATCTACTCATTTCCATAAGAGGATACAGTCTTGAGCATGCATGGATTGCTTTCCACTGGGGACATATCGAATTCATTGAAACTGCATTTGTTCAAAGCATCTTTATCCATGCAGTAAAAATGTATATGTTAGAAGAATTAAAGAGGCATGATGATGGCTGGCTTGAAGTCTGTGATCTGAGCTATAATTCCTATTAAAATTGACTAAATTGACTTAACAACGATACATTCCAAGTTCTCAAATAAAACTTACAAAAAACATTTTAATGAAAACAACTACCGATGAAATTGTTGAGGAGGCTTCACATATAATGTGTTTCATCATAGACATTTATCTTACAGAAACACAACTCAAGGTGCATTCAGTTTTGTTTTCTGCATCTTATGTGTCTGATTTTTTTCCATGTATAATTACATGTGATCATATGCACAAGGGCCACCATGTGTCCATGCGTTGTCAGTCCCACAAAAGGTCTAATTTAGGTTTAGATGTTTGGTGCTGCTGCCTTCATAGTACCAGAGTTTTAGGGTAATTCAGACTCAAGATGTCCGGGAAGAAATAAATGTCTGAAATAATGAATAATAAAACTGGAAGAGGCAGGTAAAAAGGAACGGACTACTAGACCATTGCATGTTACTTCTCTCTACAAGAGCAAATAGAAAACTTTGTTTATTTGTTTGCTTGTTTATAGTCTGCCTTTCTTGCTGAAACTCAAAGTGGATTACACAGTGTCAGTCAATATGATCAACTGCTAGGACATTCAATGAACAATACGATTGGGTATGGGTTGCAGAAATTTGAGAACAAGCATAAATTTAAAAACAAACATAAATCTTATTAAAGAGATGAAACATTGCTGAAACAAAGCATAAGTAATTACACATGGCACACTTAATAATGCAGACACTGCCCTGTAGGAGCATATCTATATAAAAAGATAAAATCCAATAGAGTCTACAGTCCCTGTCCCTTTACCAAGGGATCTCTCTGAGCCATTTCTTACAGCTCAGCCCTATTACCTGACTGAAAAGGCCCTCCTGAATAATTTCAGTTTCGCATAGTCTGTGGAAAACCAAGAGAGTGAGAGCTTTCCTGAATTCTTCAGGCAGGCTATTCCACAAAGTGGTGGCCATCACACAGAATGTGTGATGAACAGTGAGAATGAGAGATGCTGAGGCAGGAAGTAATACATTGCGCTTTACTCCCTACTCCAGCATCTCTTCCTCTCCCTCTGTCTCTCCCTTCAGTGCCAATTAGCAGTCAATCAATATCTCCCTCCTGGGAAGCTGTTCATTTAGTTCTTTAGCAGGGTGGAATCTGCAGAAGTCCCTATTCAGATGAGCAAAGTTGTCAGTGCAGAACACAGGGAGAGAGGCATTCCTGTAGATATGAAGGGCTAAAGCCATGAAGGACTTTGTATGTGAAATGAAATACAGTACATAACAGAGCATAATAAGTGGAGGTGCAGCTGATACAAGGCTTGGGAAACAAAGAAGGAATAGTCAGAGATGTTTGTTTTCACCAGAACTTTTCAGCCTCCCTGAAGCCAGTGGAATAAGTACAGTTTAAGCACACATACTCTTATAAGAGTGAGTTGCAACAGACAGATAAATAGACCAGTACCATTATTTCACGCTGTAGTGTGCTCAAGTAAACAGAACACAAAGTAGGGCTGTGTCAGTGAAGGGGCATGTCTGTGTGGACAATGTGCTTCAGAACATTTAGGCCTGCCTTTAATACCCATTTCAGCTGCAGTAAAATGCTGGCACATGTCCTCTAAAGAAGCTGGATAACATATTACATCAGTGATCCAAATAAGGTTTGGAGGGCTTCATGGAGACATTTTTTCTGAGACTGCCCCAGAATTCCCTTCCCAGAGAGACTAACCAAAGGCCAAGCCTGCAGCTTCCTGAAGCAGCATGAGATGTTTTTAGCAGAGATGGGCACAAACCGAAAAATGAACCAAAGTTCGTGACAAACCGGGCCGGTTCGTGGTTTGTGAACCAGCGGTTCGTCAGAGCCCATTTTTGATGAATCGCCACGAACTTTAGGCTGGTTCATTTGGCTCTTTTTTTTGGTTTGCCACTGCAGACAGCCTGGCACCGATCAATCAGTTTCCTAGGCAACAGAGGATGGACTTCCTGCAGACCTTCTGGTGACCTGGAAGTAGCCTTCTGCTGGCCCAGATGTGACCTTCTGCAGACCCATAAGTGACAATTAGCTGACCTGGATGTGACCTTTTCACAAACCAAACCAAACGGTTCATGAACTGGGGCAGGTTCGTGAAAGTTCGTGGTTTGTGAAATACGACAAACCACGAACCACACCGTTCGTTTTTTTCCGGTCATGCCCATCTCTAGTTTCTAGTCATACTAGATTAGGGTACCAACAAACCGGGGAACCACAATTCTAGAAATTACTAATATATATTTTTCCAAAGTGCGAGGTGCAAAAGTGCTAAGTAAGTTTAACATGCATCATAAATACATTTACAAAATACAAAGTCCATCCAATAGAACATCAAAATCGTCATAATGTCAAAATCTCAAAGTCCATCCATTTATAAACTGAATCTTCACCGTCCGGAATATGTATGGAACTTTTAAAGTGCAAATGCTGGATATAATGAAAAAAGCCGGTGGGAGGGGAGACTTGTGCAAGTTGTTTGTTCTTTCACGGTCCAGAGTAGAAATAATTATTTAATAGACACCGACGGGAGTTTGCAGGCAAAATGTTATTTACCCGTTTCGTGAGTGGAAAAAACTCACTTCATCCTGGGCATAAACATAATCAGACCGGAAACATATCCATAGACGCACAACACACTCCCCCACCGCTTGCAACAGAAAGATTCCGTGAATCTTTCTGTTGCAAGCAGTGGGGGAGTGTGTTGTGCGTCTATGGATATGTTTCCGGTCTGATTATGTTTATGCCCAGGATGAAGTGAGTTTTTTCCACTCACGAAACGGGTAAATAACATTTTGCCTGCAAACTCCCGTCGGCGTCTATTAAATAATTATTTCTACTCTGGACCGTGAAAGAACAAACAACTTGCACAAGTCTCCCCTTCCACCGGCTTTTTTCATTATATCCAGCATTTGCACTTTAAAAGTTCCATACATATTCCGGACGGTGAAGATTCAGTTTATAAATGGATGGACTTTGAGATTTTGACATTATGACGATTTTGATGTTCTATTGGATGGACTTTGTATTTTGTAAATGTATTTATGATGCATGTTAAACTTACTTAGCACTTTTGCACCTCGCACTTTGGAAAAATATATATTAGTAATTTCTAGAATTGTGGTTCCCCGGTTTGTTGGTGTTCTCAGTTTGGACTTGGGGCCGCCCTTTGTTTTCTTTTCATACTAGATTAGGGTGGCAGATATCCAGTTACCTGCCAACACCTTGGAATGTAGTCAAAATGAATTAAATATAGTACAATATAGTTGTACTTGGCTGTACTGTTGAGAAAGAAGCCAGAAACTGGGGTAAAAAGAGCTGTAGTAGCCAAAAGTGTTCTGGAATACGTACCATTTGGTCCTCTAGGAAAAGCCCCATTACCTTCTTCACCCACATGGCTGCTATTTGGTCCTTTGAGAAAAATAAAATGAGGCACCTGCCCCATGTCACTGGGTGGCACGTTACTGGAAAAGGATATATATGAGGAAAATATATGCCTATGCACAGAAACATCACACAAAGACACATGACGCGCGCACACACTCTCTCACACATACACTTCATGCTATTGTAATATATAAACCTTCTTTCCCCACTCCCTCAGTCTAACACCACTTTGCTAGTTGTACTGATAATAGGTATGTGGAAGTTCCAAATTAATGTTATTGAACCAAAAGGAGAGTTAGGTTAATGCCGAGTCTGCAAAGATGGCTGTGGTTTCTATTGCACAGGGTGGTGGAGATTAACTTATGTTTGATTGTGGGGCAAAGTCCATTTTTTTAAATACTCTACAGTACATTTTCTCATGCAAATATTTTTCCTTTGCAAATGCATACTTAATTGATGGGTGTTTCCCTTGCATCTCACATTGCACACTAGGACTCCAGCTAAATCGCCATTCTAACTGCACCATTTTTTGAAAACACTTTTGGAACAATTCTGGCTTCTACAGATGACTCCATTATGGTGGAGGTCCCTGAGAGATTCTGAAAGGGCCGGCGTTGATTTTGGTTTGCCCATAAAAATATATCAGTGACTTTATTATTTAGTCTGCCCTGCTGGTTCACACAGCTACCCACTTCTCCTAAAGAATGTACACAATACAAAGGCTTGCCAAGCACTTACGCTATTTTTATAAGCAAAAATGTCGATAACTTGTCAGCTTTAAAGTTTGGACCATCTATTTTTCAACATGTCTGTGAAAGATAAAAGAACAAGCAACTTGCTTTTATGCTTGTTGAATAAAGATCTATTTCTTATTTTTCACCACTTCCCCTAAATAAGCGTCTTTACTTCACTCATTCTTAAGGAGAGACAGGCAAGGATAATTTTTAAATTTGTTGAGCTGAACTCACTAGGAAAATTAATGGGAAGGCAGTGAATTAATGGTATTTCACTGGTGAAAGGGTCGTCTGTTATCGGATCAGAGACATACTGACAAGTATTTCAACAACACAGAACCATGGCTGTAGTTTTTCTTAATAACAGACTGGCACATTATACTGAAGCAAGTATAGGAATAGCCTCTCTGAGGGTCTCAACATTTTTTTCCCCAAATGAACACATATGTCTCTGAGATGAAGTCTTCCTCGTAACATAGACTTTCTAAAGGACAGGGATCTATTTCCCTACCCAGTCCTGGGATTTGGTATCTTCTTACCTCTTCACCTTGCTTCTCTGACACAATAGCTAATGTTTTGTCTCCTTACTACAAGAGCTAATGCAACTAGGAAAACAGATACTTTGCAACCGTTTGTCAAGAGAAGATAGTAAACAGGCTCAGAGATTGTTACCTTCCACCAAGCAAGGGACCCTTGTTTGTTTAGTAAGCAGTTGAATCTCTGAGACCTCAGACTACTGGGAAGGCTTTAACCAACATTCTTCTCCACCAACCAGTCAATCTTGAGGGAACTCAAGGGAGGCTCTGGGATCATCCTCACTCTGTTCTGCCCTATTCCCACTTCCTCAGGCTCTACTTGTTCCCTAATATCTTTTCTTCATCTTTCCTGATAGTCTAGCTCCATACATCAGTCTGCAAAAAGCAGTGCATTCCCTGTAAGTTTCAGCTTTCTTAAGTCTTCCAGGATGAGATTTTATCGGTAAGTTTGCAGTAGCATTGCCAGGGGTAATAATAACTAGGCCAGCATCTTGATGGGCTGCCTTCAGGTCTATCCTTTGTGCTCCTATCTGCTTTTTTCATGCAGCCCATTGTGGAAGTTTCTCATCATTCCAAACTCTGTTAAGTCCTTTCTCTGCGTAATTGAAAAATGTTACATTAATAATTCAATAATTGCCAACAGTTCAGACATGGCCATCTGGTTTCCTTAATAGAAAAATACAATAACCATAGAGCATAGCAGGTGAGAGCTCTGGTGCTCTTTAACTATAGAAAAAGAATAAATCCTTTGCTGGTGCAGTACCATTTTTCCTGGCTAATGTGAAGCAAAGCATATGTCTGCAAGATAACATACGCCCTCTGCAGCTGAGGGAATGGTATAGGAGGACTTTGCTGTGAACAAATCCAGGATATTTTGGACAGCATGGCTGGGATTTGTGGCCATAATAAATACTATAAAGTCCAAGTTAACCAGAACAGAAATAGGTCTGAGAGGAAGGACACCCATGCCTGATTCCCAGTGTGAGGCCTCCTCTCCTTGGTTTAGACTGAGTTCCCAAGCCAAACAGTGGCCTTTGCCAAGCAAGCCAATCCCAGCAGAAAAGACTGAGTCCAGCTGTTCATAGTCCATTCTGTTTTGTTATAAGATCTCTAGCAGGCAAAATATTTCATGATGAAAGTTTTTTTGTGACTATATAATATGAAATCATGAAAGAGCATTGTAGTGGAGAACATGTCTTTTTCAGAGAAGACTCAAACATGGAAAGTATGCGGCTATCCCAGCAGCAGCATAGCTGCTTGAGCTGGAAGCCGATCGTTGCAGCCCTGCCCGGAGGAAAGGAGACAGGTTCCCTTCCCGGGCATCTGGGGCTTTGGCCGGGGGCAGAGCCACAAGCCTTTTGCAGGTGGCTCTGCTTTTCCCGGCCGCAGTTGCAAAAGGTGATCTAATGGCAGTGTTGAGGCGCTTGAGTGGTGGTGCTGTTGGGTTTGTCACTGGCAGGAGATTTTTGGGAATAGGGTGTGGGCCGGTGAGCACCCAATGGTGCTTCCCCAAGGGTGGGGAACAGGGTCTGCCATTAGTGCGGTATGCTTGTGGCGGCTACCATTGCACAGGCATACGCCTGCGGGGGATCCCCAAGTACAAGGCCTTCCCTCATGCTGTATGGCTAGGGCGTTAGGTGCTTGATGGGGGGATCCCATGCCTGGCTGGCTGGGTTGCAGCCATTCAAGGGATGGTCTACACCCGGGGCTTTGGGGCTCGCCCAGGCAGGTCCAGCGTTGACCCCATGGCTTGACCTGTACCGCTTAGTTGGCCCTTGCCTTGTTTATGTTAATGGTCATTTTAATAAACAGCCCTTTAAGTCCAAGCCTGTGTCTGTCTCTTCATTCCGGCTGGGATTGCAAAGATCCATGACAATTGAAAACAACAGAAATTGAAAGATGTCGCCGCACGAAGGGATTTTTTAAAAAATCCCTTGAGTTGTGATACTGTCATTTACTTGAGTTTAGCTTAGACTGAACAATAATGTTTGTAAAGTATTTCAATATCATCACTATTTCCTTGGATGAAGGCAAAATCTTCATGTTTCTTTGATGTTCAACCAAGCATCAATAAGTGTGAATCTGTGTGTTTCCATGGCTTCTTACAACTATAAAAACACTGGCTGGATTTTTAAAAAGAAAATAGATTTTACAAGAATATACTTTTTTAAAAGTCTAAATCAACAAAATATATTTACTCTGTAATTGGCTTTTGGGGGGAGACATCCTTTTTAGTTGAGAAAGATATGTTCTTTGATGTCTTTATTGAAAAATGTCTTGTTTGCTTTTATTTTTTAATAAATAGATATTAAAGTCATAAAAAGCTCCAACTTTGCCTGTTCTTTAGTGCCAAGCATGGCATTTAAAATATTTTAAGAGGATTTGTGTTGAGTAAAAAGGAGAATATTATTCTGTATATCTAAGTTTAGACAGTAAAGAGAATGAAGCCAATGGAAGCAAACCATAATTGCTAAATAGGATTAAGTTTACAATAGTGTCCTAAAAATCTAAATACTATTTCAATAAAAAATAGATGCCTAGAGTAGAAATACATTTTGGTGGTAGCTTTTACCTCAGACCTGTGTTGTTCAAAGTGTCAACATGACAAATCAGTCGGTACCAGTGGTTTTTCCTTCTCACTCTGTACAAATTAGTTCTGTTTCACAGGGTGCCACTTCCTTTCCTAAATGGGAGGTGTTTACTAACATGTGCCACTGAGGAGCCTTCTGACTGAATTTCTCTCATGAATCCTGCCACTCTACCTGCAGATTTAGAGTACAGTAGCACAGGCTCCCGGTGCAGACAGTTTACAGTGTTGTCAATTGAAATTCTAAACAAGTGATATTACTTACAGAATAGTACCACTGGACAGGGATGGCATCCAGAATGGATGACTGTAGGCTTCAGTCCATGCTTGCTGAGCTTCAGTCCAGCCAACCAGAGCTAAGCCAACATATAGCACCATCAAGATATGTAACACCTTGGATCTGGAATCTCACATTACTTTTTGTAATTGGGTGTTGGTCCACCCTGAGCTGATCTCACAAGCAGCATTACAGCATATGACACTTTCTTCATCATTGCATGTACATGCAGTTAAAGGCATCTTGTTTCCGCTTGTTATGTAACTGTTTAAGGCATGACAGCCATGCCAGTAAAAGTTTGTTTGTTCATTGGTTTAAAATATTAAAACACTGAGGAGGGGACAATTCTCCCATTTCTGCTGCCTCACATGCATGAAATACCTCCACGTGGAGCAGACAAAATGGGAAACTGTCTCCCCCTCCCCCCACTCATTTTGCATGGGGGGGGAGTTTGGGAGAAAGGTAGGAGCTCTCCCTCCCCCCGGTGGCAGTTTACCAAGGCCATTTGGGCTCTCTTTTTTTTTAATGCAAGCCATTCCCCAAAGCTGCTATGTGACTGCACAAGCCTGGGTTGGCTCTGTGGAGAACTCATGAAGGAAGTAACGTTTAGAGTGACCCCAGTCAGGAAAACAACACAGGGGGAAACTTAAAAATCCCATCCCTTTGAACCATGGTCCAGACCCAAACTGGGCCCCTGCGCACCAACTAAGCAAATTTTTAAACTGTTGGATGCATGGCTATATTGAACGCCCAACATATCAGGCAGTTAGACTCTTAATGTTTGGATGACATGTCCATTAGAGACAAGTTGCAAGCACCCAGAGTTTGAACTTCTAGAGGCTTCAAGGAAGGAGATGAATCCTGAATAATGACAACACAAGCAATTGCACACAAAACTCCATAATTTGCAAAGCGTCTCCCAGTCATTAGTGAGAATTAATTAGGTTCTGCCATAATAAAAATTTTACTTCATGATAGAGAGTCCAGTAGTACCTTTAAGACTAACCAATTTTATTGTAGCATAAGCTTTCGAGAATCAAGTTCTCTTCGTCAGATGCATGGGACAGAAACTGTCCCATGCATCTGACGAAGAGAACTTGATTCTCGAAAGCTTATGCTACAATAAAATTGGTTAGTCTTAAAGGTGCTACTGGACTCTTTTTGATTTTGCTACCACAGACTAACACGGCTAACTCCTCTGCATCTACTTCATGATAGAGTTTCACTCAAGCATATGGCATAAAAGTAAATGTGCATCTTGCATAATCTTATGCCACATTATAAAGCACCTCTTTTCTTTTAAAAAAGAAACAGTCACACAGGTCTGAGCAAGTTTCTGTTTATGCAGATTGAGACAGCAGCACCACAAGCTCCATTGTCACTCCTTGTCTCTCTCATAGCACTAGGTTGCCTGGGGGCGGGGGGGGCGGGGAGGATGTCTCACTTCGCCTTGCCATTCTCAGTCTACCGTTGCAGAATATGCTGCTTTGCCATTTGAAGACTGAAGGAGTTCTGGCAGCACACAACAGGTTTTGCATCGCATTGATATTCGTGGGACTCATGGATGGAAGTCATGGCAAGAGCCATGGAACCTGACCCTATTTGGCAACGCCGTATATTGTAAAAGTTATGCCCAGCCCTGCACAATTTTGATCATCATAGCCATCATTTTTTTATGATGTCTTGGACTTGAAAAGTCCTGAAAGCAGATGTAACTCATGATGACCTGACTTCAATGGGAGAATGAACCAGGTGGCTAATTGTCTCTAAAACAAATACACTGATAATTAGGAGGAATGCACAATGGAACAGAAGCTTCACCACCAACCTTTATTTAAGTTAAGCAAATGGGTGAACAAATGATGCAGCTGCATTGTACTTTGGAAAAAAGTTAATAAGGGAGCCATACATCATCTTGATCATTGCACTAGCCAAAGCATGCCCTCAGGACCTGTTTATCGATGACTTTCACATTGGGAATGCAGAAAGGACATGGAAGGTGACCAGCTTTCAGTTGGGAATTACTGTGCGTGGAAACTCTGTTAGAACAGGTTAATGCTTAGCATTGTACCACTGGAAAGTGGGTTTGAAGCCCTTTGGGGAAAATGAGCTTTAGCCGAGTGGCCTCCATTGCCATTTGTCCATATTACAAAACCAAACAGTGCTGGCAGTCTTTGTTCAGGAACAACCTAGGAATGCAGCAGCAGGGTTGACAGTTGAGATCAAATTGCCTTGGCAAAGCAGTGGCTTGGAGCCGACACAGTTCCTGCCCAGAGTGTTCCTGGCTGTAGCAACTGTTGTCCATTGCCCATCTTTCACAACCACTGAGCCCCACAAGAGATTTAAAAAGCTATACATTTTCTTTAACATGACTTTTGTAAATCACCTGAAAAACCTGTTGTTGTTATTACTTACTGTGAATTAGATTTAAACAATGGCAAGATATTGTCCAATATTAATAAAATATTTGGAGCAGAGCTGTAGAATAATATGGATGTGTAGATGAACTGAAAACCAACCACTTGAACAAAAATTAGAATGCTTTTAAAAAAATAATAATAATAATCACAGCACATGATCTCTTTGAATCCTAGATGTAATTTTTGCTTGTCACAACTGATAACACTAACATTTTTTCTCCCTTTGGGTTAGTAAAAGAAAACTATAGATACCAAGTAGAGGTTTTTTGATAATCTAGAAGTATGCAGTTCTGAAAAGGGAAGCTTTCATTTTTTAAAAAAACCTTAATTGTTCATCTTTTCCCTTCGTTGTAGAGGCAGAGGTTTTTAAAAGGCATACTTGTTTCACTTACTAAGTTTAGAATGAATGATATCTTGAACTTGACATAATGCAGTTGAACCATTGTGCAGTTATGTATCCGTGTATCCTTCCACCCTGACCTTCATTCGGTTGATTCAGAATCGGCAAACAGTGGTACCATTATGGCTAGACTTTGTGACAGACATCCACAGCCCCAGTACATGGACTCAGGAGGATGCAAGCTCCGAATACAATATGTGGTTAGCAAGCCCTGCTACGCACAGTGGGATTTACTTCTGAGTAAATCTGTATAAAATCATATTAAACTATGTTTATTTGTCTCTGGAGATGACTGGGATGGAATGGAGTAGAACATGTTCATTGCCATGTTCATGCTGTGCTGGCCTGGAACCCATGAATCCTAGGAGCTTTGGTGGGGTAGAGCTT
This sequence comes from Eublepharis macularius, assembly GCF_028583425.1. Lineage (NCBI taxonomy): Eukaryota > Metazoa > Chordata > Lepidosauria > Squamata > Eublepharidae > Eublepharis > Eublepharis macularius. Next base: position 45,057,288 of record NC_072800.1, read on the forward strand.
GAAGAAGGAGGGGGGCTGGCACAGGGACTATGATGTTACACACACTCCCCTGCAATACACCAGGAATTTCACCCATCTCTGTGGTAAAGATTGGGGGCATTGCTAGAGTGCCCCAGGGAGTTGTGGAATGATCACCTGGAAGGAATGCCACAGCATCTATGACTTTGTTCTTCCCATTCTTCTCCTGCTGCTCAATTGACCAAGCATGGTCAATTGAGGGGCAAGAGTGGGAGTTTGCCAACCTTTGGCAAGCACATGTAAGTCTAGTTTGACATCACTATCTAAAGGAGGGGCATAAGACCACTAAGGTCAGACTGTAAAATTAGCTAACTACAATATTGTTGGTAAACCTTCTTATGGTACAGACTTCCTAATCCCTTGACTAGTTTCTGATTGTTCGGTGTGTTGAGAGGTCCAGGAAAGGAAGGATACAAAGGCTATGTCCACATCACATGATGTTCTTGTGATTGACAGTGCTTGGTTCAGATATCTGATGGACTTTAATAACAGCTTATAATGCTTTTGCCTTATCATTCTTTGTTGAAGCCTCACCATGCTGTTCATCCTGATATTCACTTGAAATATATCTTTAGCATGAAACACAACCACATTCTACTGAGGCAGCATAGCAAGAAGAATTGCAGCCTGATCACAACTTGAATTTTTGTGATCATTACAAATTTCTTGCTTCAATTTTACCTTCTGGAGTTGAAGCCTAATAAAAGGAGAAAGAATAAAGGAGAAATTTACAGGAAATGACAGAACAATAGCTGCTTTAATAGAAGCAAAAAACAAGTCTGCCGGGGCTTTACATTTGCAGAGTTTACTTTGGCAAATAGAGAAAGCATTGGGGGAAATACTCTTGTCTAGTCTTGCTGCCTATTAAAACAATTGACTGTTTGCTAAGCTTTGTGAATTTTCTTTCTAAGTTATAAATAATTAGCTATGATTTACTAGTCTAGGTGCTGAGGCTGAAGTTAAACACTGCTTCTTGGCAATCTTTTGAAGCTGCTAACCAGGGATTAAAGAGTACGCAAGAATTCAGGGGTTATTTTTCTTTCACTAGATCATCTATCATTTTATAGTCCTCTTACAGGATGCAATTAAAAACTTCAACTCTTCACTGGCATCACCATGCAGCAGCCACAATGTTCACTGCCACCGATTTGCTTGTGCCTAGCAGCTGCCTCTGAATATCTGTAGACACGGCTGAGACAAATGTTCTGTTTGCTAATTTAGTGTTCCATCATACAAGGTGTTTTATCCTGCAAATGACATGACCCAGCTTTAATCTGTGAAGGATATACTTTGACATAATGGGACCACTGATGTGTTCAAAATTAAACATATGCTTAAGTACCTTGTTTGGGTTTGGCCCAGTACGCGTCACCTTGTGAGATGGTGGCTTTGCAGAAGGTAGCATTAGACAGCATAGCATATTGAAAGGCCCTCACTCCTCATGCTGTTTTGAATCCTGCTGAGAAAACTTTGGTTAACTCCTTTCCAGCTCCAGTCCTATGTTTTGTCCTCTTATTAGTTAGTTTGCTAAATAACTTAGCATTTAGTAATCATCAGGGTTACATTTTGCACGATCTTGACATTGGTGAGATATCACTGTCTCCACCTTCCTATGAGATTTCTGGGAAATTCTCTTCTGAGCATTGTCTCCCTGCCAGTCAGTTCCTCACAAGCTTCTCCAGGAGGAAGGGTCTTGCAGCAGCTCCAGCCATGAACCTTGGTCAGTCCCTGCCTGCATCTTCTCCAGCTGCAGACTCTGCAGTGTCTGCCCTCCCCTGCCTCCAGTTGGCCATTTTTTCCTTTCCTAGCAAACCTGCCGAAGTCTGACTCAACAGGTACACACAGTTGCCATCATGCCAGTGTCTGTTGGTTGCTCCTCTTCCTCTTCCTTTTTATGTGCCCATCAAGGTTTTCAGGAAGTGGTATGTGGCCAGATGGAGCTTGTGCTGAGTAGGGCTCATTCTGCTTAAATGCCTGCAGTTGTAGAAAGAGGACCTTAGTTGCCTGATGTAAGCAAGCCTGAAAACCCTGGTGGGTGCATAAAAAGGTGTCTGCGAGTGGCCTTGCCCCTATGGGCCATGTGCTGGGGACCCTGCGTTAGGAGGAACTGATCAGCCATTCAGAACAGGTAACACTGTCAATTAAAATGAAACTAGAATCCCCCAAATCCACTTCTGCCACCACCCTTGATCATACCCATTCTTTCAGTATTGTTGAGGTCATGTGTTACTTAAGTAATGCTATGGGAGAAAGGAATGTACAAATGATCATATTCAGTAAAAATCAGAGGCAGTCAACAACAGCAGCCAGCAAAGCTGTTATTACTTAGAACTTTACAAAATACTGAGGGAAGAATGTTGCTATGCATTGGATACAGTTAAATATTTGCATATTTCTAAAGAAGTAAATCTATCACTAATAATCACCTCACCCCTTTAAAACATGCTACATGCAATGTGCATAGAAATTACCCAGATAATAATTAATGACACATATGAAAATATCCTTAAATCAAATAGTTGCACATTTAGGTGTAGATTCAATGATCAAATTGTACTTTTACTTTTGTAAAGAGAGAGAGAGAGAGAGAGAGCACAGATTTTTCCTACCAACAGCAGACTTTTGATTGGCCATTCATACTTCAAATGATTCATGGCACTCTGGACCAACTCCTCAGAGGGCATGTTGAGCTGCATTGGGGTGCAAAAGACTGCACCTAAAGTTGCATTCAAGCCATTTAATATCAATGTTGTCCAGTTTATACACATCCTACTATATAAAAGGCTAAGCATATTCAGAACAGCTCACTTCCTACCCTGGTGTGCCTCCAGAAGGCACTGTTGTGGAAGGAAGACCAGATGAGAGAGCAAGACCTCCAGAAAGCATGCTGTGGTGGGAAGCCCAGACTGAAATCAGGTGCAGAGCAGGTAACAATGTCCACCCCCACCTTCACCCAGCTGGGATCAGGAGGGAAGCAGGTGGTAATGCCCACTCCCCATCTTCACCCAGCTGGGATCAGGATGGGAGCAGGTGGCAATACCCATCCCCCACCTTCACCTAGCTGGGATCAGGAGCAGAGCAGGTGGCAATGCCCATCCCCTGCCTTCACCCAGATGGCAGGAGCAGAGCAGGTGGCAAGGCCTGCCCTCCACCTTCACCCAGCTGGAATCAGGAGCAAAGCAGGTGGCAATGCCTGCTCCCCGTCTTCACCCAGCTGGGATCAGGAGCAGAGAAGGGGTTAATGCCCACCCCCACCTTCACTCAGCTGGGATCAGGAGCACAGCAAGTGGCAATGCCTGCCCGCCCTTTATGCAGCTGGGATCAAGCATGGAGTAGGTGGCAATGCCCATCCCTGCTATCACCCAGCTGGGATCAGGAGCAGATCAGGTGGAAATGCCCATCCTCTCTTCATGCAGCTTGGATCAGGAGCAAAGCAGGTGGCAATGCCTGTTCCCTCTTCACCCCGCTGAGATCAGGAGTGGAGTAGGTGGCAATGCTCGCACCCTGCCTTCACCCAGCTGGGATCAGGCATGGAGCAGGTGGCAATACCTGCCCCCCACATTCACCCAGCTGCTATCAGAAGTGGAACAGGTGGCAATGCCCATCCCCTTCACCTGGCCAGGATCAGCTGCAGAGCAGGTGACAGTGCCCACCCCCTTCACTGGGCCAGGATCAAAAGCAGATGCCCATCCCCCCCCTTCACCCATCCAGGATCAGGTGTGGAGCAGGAGGCAATGCCCGCCACCCATTCTTCTGACTGAGATCAGGTGCAGAGCATGTGGCAATGTCCATCCCCCCTTCACTTGGCCGGAATCAGGTGCAGAGAAGGTGGCCATGCCCACCCACCCACCCCGCCTTCATCTGGCCGGGATCCGTGATGAAGGAGGAAGGAATGCCTGCCTGCCTGCCCTCCCCTTTCTAGAGCTCGTTTTACTTTTTCCCACAACAGGCTTTGTTGCTAATAATATATAAATATCCTTTTAATCTATAACTAGGGCTACCTGAATACTCATCCATTGGATTGTATTCTGCTCGCCAGTCAAGACAGCTGATCTCATGTAAAGCAGTTCAGCTGTTCATGTGCAGCTTTGAGCCAATTTAGCATGCCAGTTGTGTGCAAACAGAACAATACAGGGCTATTAGCAACATTTCAATATCTGTGTTCTCGCACAATCCAATGGCAGTTCTAGTTTCCCCTTGCAAAACTTGTCAGTGCTGCATGCCCCTTCACAATACATGGTTTAAAAAAGAGTGAACAAACCAGCCAATCTGCTAATACTGTGTTTTAAAAAAAAATTACCATTTGGCACTCATTCAAGGCTGTTTTATTGTTTCATGCATGCACATTTTTGCATGAAACATTTTTTGCCTTATGGGAGTCACATTTCCCTCTCACATCATTTAACTAACTGAACTAAGCTTCTCTGACCCTAGGGCAGAGTCTATTTCACCAAGTAGTTATAAGGCAGAAGGACTGAGATGCCATCACAACAGCTACTGCACAGCTGCAAAGCTGGTTGGCTGCTGCTTGAATAGGATGGCAATAAGGTCTGCAGTTTGACTCAATAGTAGTTGTGGCTGTCAAAAATGATGCGTTCACCTGCCAAACATGTTTGCCCCCAGGTTCACAGTCTTCTACATATATGTTCCTTTTCTATTGAAAGGGAAGATATGCAGAAAATAAGAAAAAATGCTTATGGTATTATACCAATAACAAACGGTCTGACAAACTGTTGAAAATAATTGGAAATGTTATGAACAAGGAGAAGTATGTGACAAAACATCTCAACAAGAGATACTTTTTCAAACCAATGTTAACAGAATTAATGTTTTGAGGGCAAAGTTGCCTTCACTCAGATGAAGTCTGGCTAGCTTTTTATCCGACGATGAAAGAAAATGCAGATTTCAACTGACAATAAAATTTGTGTTTGCTTAGGGTCTTGGATTTTTTAAAATCTCAGACAGTGTCAGAGAATCTGTCCTGATGATGGTATTGTTTAGGGAAAGCCAGATTAAACTGACATGCCTGTAGTCTTCACTTGGAGGCATTTGTGGAATTAACATTTTCAATCTTAGCTGGCACCATATTCAGGAGCTGAGGGCACAACATATAAAGCCTTTGGGTCTCAACATTTTTTTTTCTGGTAGTACCATGTAGATAAAAGCTTTGCATTTTCTGGGAATTAGCATCCAAAATTTGACATGAACAAGAAGGAATGGAAAGCTTTCACCAGAGATACAAAAACCTGAAATTGTGTAATGCTCAAAAAAAGACCCACAACAGGATCTTGAACCTGACCTGCCGGACATGGCCACAGTCTAAGCACAAGAGTGAGATGATTAATTGGTGTGTACTGCTTAATATTCAGGCCAGCTTAGTTAGAGGAACTGAATTTTGCAAGGATACTTACCACGATGGATTTTCAGTGATCCAGCTCAGATGTGGCAACACAATGGATAGTTCAGCAAATTTTCATGGACTGTAGTTTATTTCCACATAAAATAGACCTCCCCAACACCTTAAATCCAGCCAGTGCTATCTGTTGGAAACTGGTGATAGCCTCTGCCATCTGGAACAACATAACAGAGGAGGAAATTATGTCAGACAATCTTGTATCAGTGGGCAATTGGTGATTAAGATCTTTTTCTATTGGGTCTTTGTTGGCTTTAAATCTTATTGTGGATGCATTCTTTGCTGACCTGTCCTGATGTTCATTAACTTATTAGCTCAGTTATTGATTTAGTAAGGGCCTGGAGATTTTATTGAGGATTATTTGTATTTTTAGGGAGTTTGTATAGATTTTATGATATTATATTGAAGATATTATTTATTTTTGGATGTTTTTATTGTTAGCTGCTTTGTGTGAAGTAGAAGTGAGGGCCAAAGTCAATGTGATGTCATCTACAAGTCTGACCCATGGATGCTACTGCCATTTTAAAGCCTAATAAGGTGTTTTTAAAATGCTGTGAAGGCCTGGTCAGGATTGGTGACAACATCTGTGGGTCCTGCTCATGGATACCATCGCATCTAGTTGAAACTTATATAAAAGAAATAAATATATCTTAAAGGAAGTTTGAGATATTTTGTCAGCTGAGAGATCTCCTTAATTTTGCTAAGGCCATGAATTCATTGCAGTGTGTCTATCCATAGTATCCTTTTAGCTATCAGTTAGGTGGTCTTCAATGTCACATAATCCCTAGTTAATTCATAGATATATGGTCCCTCCAGCTGGTAATTTGTTTCTCTGAAGATTTCACAATATAATGTTAGAAGACATTCTCTTTGTTAGTGTTGTTGAGAGAAATTTTCTTAATTCCTCTTTACCCAACTTACTCCTGAAATCCAACAACCCATTTCTTTTCATCTTTTTCGGAATTTGGAGTCAGTTTCTATCGAATACCATTTTGATAAAAGAGAAATTCAAAGGAAGAAAGGAAGAGGAAGTTAGAATTCTGCAAATTTCAGAATTTTACTCTACAGATGCTCAGCGGCAAGCATTGTCTTCCCAAACATTACTGTCCTACTGGAGTACCAGCCCATGATGTGTAACATAAAATAACTGCAAGGGCAAAAGCTACAAGAGGGTGGATTGATTTCTCTACAAAGAAATGAAAAAGAATCACCTATTTTAAAGTAATCATTGGCCGTTTCTAAAAAGTGAATTTCAGAACAAGAAATTTCCTTCCCTATAAGAACATTACAGTTTATAAACTGGTAGAGTTGATTGCTCCTTTGTACTGACATTCGTCACTATTGTTAACTTAGAAAAGCAAACCTCAAGCTACACTGGTTCCAACAGATTTAGGGTTTAAAATATAGCCTGCCATGTGATTCAGCCTTCACAAAGATCAGTTTCATAATGCCCCCCTACACTACTATTTGGATGTGTAAATTAATCATGAGGAATTATCACCTCCCCACCCATTGTGTAGGAAGTGAAGTAGATAGCCAAGATGAAGAGGAAACAGTTCTGAAGACTGCTTGTGTGTCATGGTTAGTGCTAGATCAGGTATTGCTGAAAAATGTGGTCTGACAGGCCTTAATCATAAAGAGATTTATTGTCTCAGAACACAGCCAACACCAACACTGAACTCCACCTCCCAAATAACAGGAGCTGAAGAAGTCCAAACAATTCCAACTAAAAGGCACAACATTCTTATATACACAACAGTTTGAGCAATATGTATAATTGCTCAATAATAACATTATTGTGAAAGACTTGGGTCACACTTGATTGGCCACAGGGAAGGATGTTCATAGAAATGTGACTTGCCCTGGCCTAGTGGGTACTGGAGTGGAGAACAGAAGAGCTGAGCTTGGTGGATGGAGCCTCCTCCTGATTCCCAGCTGAAGGTGGGCTCCAAACTTCCAGGTCCCTCAAGCCTCAGATGTGGATGGGAGGGTGTTTTGATCACCCGGGTCCTCCTCCTCCCAGTACAGTGCTCTTTGCTTGTCCCTTCTGGCCCTCTCTCTGTGCCAACGCTGAGACTGAACCAGTCCCAACATGCTTTAATAGGGATAAAAAGGATGGCAGCCATGTTTAAAATAAAACAGTCCCAATCGTGTAGAAAGATTTTAATCAAAAAAAATATGGGCACATTGTTTCCTTTCCTATATCTTCTGTCAATGTGCTCCTTATGTAAGTTGTGATATTAGAAGGGCCTTTGGCATGCAGAAAAAATATTCAGGATGATGGCCTGTGGGGAGATAAGCATGGGGGGTTCAGTGCTTGTTTTCACCCATTTTGCTGTGCTCTCTATTGCTGGTCTCACATGTAAGCTGATCAAAGACCTAACAGCGTAATCTAAATATTGCACTATTGGAGGGGGTGGGGTAAACAAACAGATGTAATTTTGTCCCTGCACTGACATAAGTTTGTGATGATAGAGAAATGTAACGTGTGTACATTTTTATTACACCCAAAATATCAGAGATAGCAGGATTTATTCATAGAATGGCAGTCATTGAATTTGGTTTTCTGATACCATTTTCTTCCCATATAAGCCCATAAAAAGTAAGATGGGTGAAACATAAAGAATGCTTAAAGCTGTTGCTGATGTATATCCACATAGAAAGAAAAGATAGATTGCAAAATGTTTATGCTTTTTTCATTTTTTGCAGTATTAATAAGGAAACTCTGTGATTACCAATCAAAAAAGACTCAGGAGTTTTGCTTGTAAAGTGCCCCATTATAAAGATTTATATGTATATCAGGGGAGTAATACAGAGCATTGATGTTTTAAGGAGCTCAGTTTGAAATCTCTTTATTCAATGAAAGCCCATGAGAGTGAAATATATTTTTTCCTCTGGTACCAGTGTGAGCATCATTGCTTGTTTATGATGTGAGCTGTAGGAAAAAAGTTTTTCCCAATATGCAGATATCTCCCAATATATTTCAGAAATAAAAACAAAGATAGGCTTTCTGCACTTTACTAAAATGCATCATAACACAATATTAGGTAGCCCAAAAGCTCAGTGTACATATTAAGAGAAATATGGGGGCCTACACACGGACTATTTTGCATTCCAACTAGGGATTTTGAGTCCTGTGTTCACACGTCATCTTTTGGGACCCCTGAAAAGTGATTCCTGAAATCTGAGAAGCAAGATTTGGGTCCAGTAGCACCTTAAAGACCAACTAGATTTCCAGGGTATGAGCTTTTGAGAGCTCATTTCATCAGATTCATGGAGAGGAAAAAGAACTTCTGGTATAATGGCATCACCTGAAGTCTGAATAAAAATTCATGCAAACCTAAAAGACCACTAAAAGACCACTTTGAGGTATAAAGCATGATTTGGATAAAGAGAGAAATACTAAATACATACTCTTGGGTTTTCAGTTTGATATGAGAAATCTATCAATTGCTGTATATGGAGCATAGGAAGCAGATCCAAGCATCTGCTAACCTACCTGCCAGCCGATGACCCCCACATCCCCTCAGTCTGCCTGCTGAGGGGAAACTACAGGATGGCAGTTAGTAAGATACCACATGGGCGCACACCTCTGTGTAGATTCCCTGCCACCTAGGAATGAGGATGCTCTGACAGCTCCTGAGCTGGGCATGCATCTGCCATGCCTATCTCCCAAGAGCCCTTAAGGGATCCCTATTCCCCCCCCCCCGAGGATCTGTGCCCAATTGCAAAACCACCCACATCAAGTTGTGACTCAGCGAAAGTAAACAGACCTCTGTGTAATGTTCAGAACATGCAAACATCCATCTACAGACACCAGGCAAGCATAACAGTATAACAGCCCCCCAAAAAACAATGATAATTAGAGGGAGAGATGGGTTGGAAGCTGACTGTGAGCCAATAAATGCCCTGGCAGTGGACCTGAAGGGAGACCTGTCTACTCAGAAACCCGGTTGGTGAGTTCTGTGAGTTCCCAACTGGGAATTCAAATCGGGGCAGCACGAGTTGCCCCATAGGAGCTGCTGGTAGCCACCAGGCTCCAATGAAGATGGCAGCAGCCATGTCCCATCCACCCTCTACTCTGCAGACTGCACCAGAACCCTAGATGATTCTGGGGTCTGGTGTTTTCATGGTGCAGAGCTAAACACTGTCTTTTATAAATGTATTCATAGCCTGTTGCTGTTAAAGGCACATGAGCAGAGTACCATACTATGCAGGAATATGTGTTTTATTTCTTTTTAAAATGCAAGTATTTTTTTCCTCTCAGTAATGGTAATCCCTACACTAACTCAACAATTCAAAAACAGTTCAATAAATAAAAATAATGACAGCAGCAATAAAAAAAACAAATCTGATCTGCTTATAACAAAGTACGACACCAACATACAACCAACCAGCAAAGCATTACCAGCTTTACCCTCCACAGTCCAAGACAGATAGTTCTTTCACAATGCCACTTCAAAAAGGCCATACCTGGAGTTCTGCAGTCTCTGATGGTTAAGTGGCCTCTCATGCAGTTACCTGATGCACGGAGCTCCTATATACAGAAGAAGATGGCCACACCTAAGACAGAGCAAAGAACGAACAAACGAACAAACGAATGAGAAAGAAAGAAAAAGAAAGCAAGCAAGCAAGCAAGCAAGCAAGCAAGCAAGCAAGCAAGCAAGCAAGCAAGCAAGCAATGGTGTTGTGGGGAGAAAAATTATTTTATTCAATTATATTATTCCTATGCATTTCATTTACACTTCTTCAGGACCAAAGCAATTCTCACAGCAACATAGGGTGAGAATTGCAAAATTTACAAAATTTGTACCCTGCCTTTCGGTTCTATCAGGGCCACCAAGGCCATTTTAAAAACTATTAAAGCCAAACAAAAATATATCATTAAAACGATTAAAATCAAGCTAAAATACACCTACGAAAACATTCCCTGAAGTGTGCATTTAGGTCATATGTTTTAAATGTATTTTTACATTTTTACATTTATGCTAAAAATCTAACATAAGATGTATACATAAGCCAGCTCAAATATTTATCACCTGAGGGTGGTCTATAGGAAGACACTGGTTAAAAAGAGGGGTGGTATGTATCCTATGGACCTTACATTCACACTGCCAAAGTTACTTCTCATTCATGAACTTATAATGTTGGAAATGGGCTTTAACACACAGGCAGTGCCAGGAAATAAGTTAGGAGACTACAACTAAGAAAAGAGACATCCTTGCTAATAAAGGCGTAACTAATGCCATTCAAGCTTCCTAGCACCATTTCCTCTTTAATTCATTGTAGAAACATACAAGGCTTGCCTTTCTCTGCTACCTCAGTGAAAAGAAGGAACCCTCTTCTCTTACATCTCAGTTGTTTCTCTACTGAAAAAGGATCCTGGTGTAGGAAGAGTTCAAATCAGGCGTGTGAGCTAGAAAATGGAGGGATGTGAGTGTGTGTTTGGATGCAGATCATCAAAGATACTTATTCAGACATTTCCTCCTTCAAATCGTCAGCAATTAATAGGACGCCTTAATCTATGACACCACCAAGAATTGGTCCAATCATGCATATTCATGTATCCTTTAGTATGTTTCTGAGCTAACAATACGTTAAATGTACTTATCGTTAAATTGTCAGAAACAAATCTACTGAATTGTCTTTAAAGTCAGTGCTTGATGTTTCATCACATGGGGGGGAAATTGGACTTCATTCCTTTTATTTGCTGGAAACTTAAGTGTTGGCCAGATTGTGTTCTTCAGTGCATGATGTGCAGCAAATCCACATGTGCAGAAGTGGATTTTTTTTTTACAAAAAACAAAATATTTTGCAGCCACGATGAGTCTCCACCCATGTATGGCAATAAAAAGTCTTAAAAGCAGACACTATAAATCCTCTGTTTATCATAACATTTTCAGATAACATGTGACCAGCTTCCTAAGTGCATGAAAAGACATATATTACAAAGGCAAACATTTTCAGAGTGACTGCCTATGCTTTAATCTCTTGCTGCAAAGGTTATGTCTAACAAGGGGAGGGGGGAAGGGGGCTGTCTTAGCTCCTCAGGAAACAAGCCTGAATATCAACATTTCCTTATTCAAATATGAAAGTGTTGTCTTAGATTTTTTTCTCTGTTTTCTCTGTTTTTATTGATATAAAATCCACAATCTTAAAAAGAGCTACCCTACTAAGATGAGTAGGAAAACACAACTCAGCCTTTCTACTTTCATGAAGGCTCCAAGAGCAAACAGGTAATAGACGTCGTTGGATGCTGGTGACAAGGAAGCTGTGACTTGCCCTCGCTGTTTTTAACTTGTGAAAAATTGTCATTTTCACTGATCTGCATTGTTTTTCAGAGGCTAAGTCGCATGTTTTGAAACCAACACCACTATGGCTTCATTTTTTTAAAGAAATATTACATTACAAGTCTGCTGGAAAGAAATAAGATTTTGTTTGGAGGGTAGCAAACATACAGAAAAAAATCCTATTTATGGAGTTTGCTCTCTAGATCCTTTACCTACATCTTTCAGTATCTCTATAATGAATCAGAAAAGGCATCCTGTCCTTATGCCTGAATAAGTCCTGGATTTTACTGAGCTCCCATAAAAGTACCAGATCCAAGTAATGAGAGATATTAAGTTTCTGCATTATACCAGTGACCTATGGTCTTACCATTAGAATCACTGCCCCCAACAACACAGAACCCTTAAGCTTTTAATAGCATATCGATGAATGATGAGGTCCTTGCTAAGCTTTCAGCTTGATATTATATTAATAGAGTTCTTCGCATGGGCCCATTGCATTGCAGTACAGTAAAGCTAGTTTCTGGGTTAATGTATACTATTTTATTCCTATTTTAATGGCTCTTTTAGATTCTGAGATAAATCTAGGGCTTTTTTTCAGTGAGAACACGGTGGAACGGAGTTCCAGCACCTCTTGAAAATGGTCACATGGCCGGTGACCCTGCCCCCTGATCTCCAGACCGAGGGGAGTTTAGATTGCCTTCCGCGCTGCTGGAGCTGCATGGAGGGCAATCTAAACTCCCCTGTCTGGAGATCAGGGGGCGCGGCCACCAGCCATGTGACCATTTGAGCTGAGGGCGATTTAAACTTTTAAAAACTCCCCCCTTGTTCCAGCTGGCCCAAAGTGATGTCATTATGTGGTCCTGAGTTCCACCACTGAGTTCCACCACCTCTTTTCCCAGAAAAAAAAACCCTGGATAAATCTGTGTGTTTCTATCATTGAAGAGAGTTAGCTTGGGTACTACATAATCAGGGATGGATCAAAGCAAAGTTTGAAGAGCAAGTCTTTCCCACTTCTCCCTCCCAGTGTGGTAGGGTTGCCAGCCTTCATTTGGTGTCTGGAGATCTCTTAGAATTACAATTGACCTCCAGGCCATAGATATCAGTTCCCCTGGAGATAATAGACGCTTTGGAGTATAGAACATATGGCATTATACTGTGTTGAGGTCCCTCCCCAAACCCTGCCCTCTCTAAAATAAAAAGCCCTTAAATGCAGCACACTAAGGGTGTGCTGCATGGTGTTGAGCCTCTGTGGTAAAACATTTGTTATTTTTTAATTTATATCCACACAAATGTTTGAGCCTGATTCTACACATATTATTGAAGCATAATACAGGCAAACCATCTTATTTACAATTTCACGTTGTAAAAGGGTGTAACTCTGCTTAGGATAGCACTGTCAGTCAAGTCGAAGACATGGAATCCCTATTGATATCTACCAAATCACTCATAAACATGCAAGCCAGGTAAAACAATTAAATGCAGCACATGAGAATTACATTTTGGTTTTTGTTGTTTCATTTCTTGCTTCCAAAATTTCTTTTGTTATCATTTCCTTTATTATTGCATTCCTTCAGAAATTTCGAGGAGAAAAGTTCCCAGCTTTATGCAATTAAAGACATAACATATGCCAGAAACAAAATCAGTTTGATAGATGAATTCTTCCCTTATGCCAGTTTCATATTTATTGAGTTTTCTTGATTCTCTTTATGCCCTGTCCCCTTTCTCAAATAATACATCCAAAATAAAAGATGCTTTAGTTTGACATTTGGTTGAATACTTCCTGTTTACTTTGATGGCTGAATTCCTCCTGTTTATGCAACATACAAATGCCTTCCCATGGTAACTGGAAAAGAAGCTTCCTGTATAGTGCAATGTCCAGTTTTGTGTAGATTCATCATCTTTATTTTATTCTCTAGAAAAGCCTTAGTTCTATCTGTCTGGAGTTTGGTTGGGAAGATCCCCTGAATATTTTTTCCCACTTCTATAGAAAATGGAAGTTCTAGATTGAAATACGTTTACCACGTGAACCAATAATAAAACACAATCAATTGTATTAGTTCCCATTCTTTTTCATTTTATAACAATGTGATTTCTTTTTTTGCACATCTCTAGTCAATGTATACATTATAAAATGATGGTGAATGTATTGCCTGGCCTCAGTTGTATATTAGCAGCGTGTTCTGTGGAAGCTAATCCTAAATATACATATAAAATGTATACAGAAGCCTGTAAAATATCCTGGAGTATTAATGGAATAAATCATATCTTTACCTTAAATGGAAACATTGTGTTATCTTATCCACAATTTCTTTGATTCTTCCAGAGGAATCTTGTGGATTCCTAGTTATTTCTGTTTTAGAGTAAAATCACCAAGAAAACATTTTGTTGCATGATTTCCCACCCACCCCCTCCCCAAGCACTATGGTTTAAAATTATTATTCCTGTCCATCATTGATAAAGCCATTTTAAGTGTTGTGGGAAATCAGTGGATAATTACAAGAAGATGCTTATTAATATATTAATATACAGTAATTACTGCAATGCATATGAATGAAAGTGAAGAGCAGCTCTTGTAGATTTCTGCATATTTCTACTTGTTCATTTTTATTGGCTTGGCTTTCCATTAATAATCTCTCAATTGTGTGCCTTTGGTTTGCTGCCATTCCTACCAATATATATGCTCCTCTACAAAGGTGTCCTCAGTATTTTACAGTGGATTTTCTTATGTTCCCTGCTTCGGTCTGCCTCCTTCAATCAGAAAATGTGCCTGGGAACAAAAGTACCTGGGAATGGACGCAATTCCTGAATTATTATGCATATTATTTTTATTAGCAGTAAAACAAATCCAAAAAAGCACGGAACAGTTCAATGTATGCAGAGTAACTCGAACATAAATAGCAATAAAATACTAAAACTGCAAAACTACTTATACAATACTCATTTATTTCTAATAAAGAGATGGCTTGGGCCTTACTTCTATGACAAAGAATTTATTTATACCCCCTCCACAAAATACATTTTGGTTTTAGGAATTAAATGAGTGATAAAAAAATTACAGTCTCCGAATATTGGGCTTTGACTAGTCCCCTGCTGCCCTTTATATTATGTTTCAGTAAAATACAGTACATCTTGCTGTTTTATTTCATTGTTTGTGGCCCATGGAAAATCCTATTGTCCAGCTGCCCAGAGTAAATGAACAACAAATCAGAATCGACGATAAAGCAGTGACTGATTAAGCCTGGTTGGGTTTCCCCCCCTTCCTTTCTGCTTCATTGGAGTATTTTCTTTCTTTGTTTTGTTTGCATTGCTGTTAGCAGTGCAACTTTGTCTACTTGTTGGTTTTGTTGAATTTTTACAGCTTGAGGTACCCTTAAAAGCAGTGAGCAGACTTGACAAAGGGTCATTTAATTCCAAATTATTTACTGACCAGAAAGCTTTTGTTGTTGTTGTTGCTCTGTATTATACATAATTATCTAAGATGTTATTTTTAATTGTTTCTCCTTGGAGTTGATCTTTTTAGTCTCTTTCTTTGATTTTTAGTTACTCTCAATAAAGGCATCAATCTTTCACAGGTCTAATGCAGTACTTCAGTGGGTGATTATAGGATGTGATGACACTGGATAATTATATGACAGAGCAGGTGCTCCAGCAGGCTCAGTTGGCATAACCCATGTCCTCTGCAGCCATATTCTCTATGGCTCCAGATTGTCCCACTAGACAAGGGGATGGTCAACCTGTTTAGCTGCAGAGCTCTGGATCACAAGACATTTCCAGAGCAGCCCTCTGTGCTCATCTGCATATTTTAGTTACATGTAATTAACAATCTGCATTCCATTTTCACAAACAGGGAGGATTCCAAGCTATAGTTGATGGATATGTTGCAGGGCGGTAATATGTGTATTGTCCTGAAATATGGAAAACTTTAGTGCATCCTTTTAAAATCCAAAGGCACAGTCTATTTCTGAGCAGCTATTTTGGTGGCAATGGCAAAGACTGGGATATGTTTTGTAACTTTTAAAGCATAGAACTTTGCCCAAAGGGCAGGACAGAACCAGCTCTAATCTCTGCTAGTACAAAACCAGCCACTGGCTGGCCTACAAAAAAATTTAACTTTACAGTCTGGACAGTTATGTTATCCATTACTGCACAGCCATCAAGGACACCCTGGCATCTAAGAATAGTCACATGTCAGTAGGGTCCTGATTAGGAGTGTGTAAAACAAAACAAAAAAAGCCAAAAATATATAAAGAAATCACTGGTTTGGCTAGTTAAAGCAGCTTACGACTCCCTTGCTGAAAAGTTTGTGTGTTTTGCTTTGTTTTTCACCACACAGAGGCCATGCAGGCAGACCAGCCAGTGGTGGTGGTGGGCATCTCATTTCTCTTAACAGCAAGTCTGTCTGCAGTCATCATGCAACCAATTGCATCCAAAGGGAAAAGACTGAGCCCTTAGCATTAACTCTGTAGGCAGGAAGGGGATGTGCGTGGCACACATGATCACATTTTCCCCCCAGCATTCCCTGTGCAACGTCATTGGCATTTAGTGGCTCGTAGGGATCAAAGATTTGCTTTACACTAGGGAGAGGAGAAGCAGACAGCATGGTGCCAGCAGCACAAGGACTGGCAATACCATCTCTTGCTGTCCATTTTTCTGCACAATGCAAGGAAAGGCCAGCAACATCCATGTGGGCATGCACACATGGGTTTGAGGTGGGAAGGTTCTCCTGCAGCCTTTGAACCCCTAGCTGCTGCAAAGCCTCATGCTGTGCAGATTATGGTGAAAACTGGAAGAAAAAGCAATTACTAAAGGATAGCCACACTGAGGAGGTCCCAGGCATGTGGTGCTGGTTTGTGCCCATTCAGTGGCCTCAGCAGCTGCTGTCCTTTGCTTAGGTGCCATGGTGTCAGGGCCACCCACCAAACACGAAAGATGAAGAGGGGAAGAAGGAGATAAGGGCCAGGTCTTACCACATCTCACCAGGAGAGTAAGCGGAACTGGCAACCCTACCTGGTGTGCAAATGTTGTTGCAAATACTAAGTCACTGTAGTAGTACAAATACCTTCCAGATCTCCCTAATAAAGAGAAATGCCAAAGATAGTAGCAACAGTTTGAACAGATGGAAAGAGCACCCATGATGAGTTGGATCCACAGTCCACAAAAAAAACAAAACCATGCAAAAATGTTAGGCTTTACTTTAAATCTTGGGGGGGGGTTGTTGGTCTTGAAAACGGAGTGAGTTATTTTGTTGAAACAGAAGTAAATATTATCCTCATAAATACATGAATGTCTGAATTAATATAAAGACATCTTTACTGATCATCTGTCATATTTTCGCCTAAGTTACAGGGCTCCTGCATGCCTAATTTCAGAAGGCAAGAACACTCAAAGTAGGGCCTCCAAATACAACTGTAGTGACCAGGTAGGCTCAAAAACTGAAAAGCAAGGGCTTGTAACTACCTGAAAAAGTGAATTTTCAAACTTTGGTCCCAGTCCTGGACAGGGATTCTAAACATCCGGGCAGCTGATAATCCAAAAGGTAAATGCAGGGGAGGCAAGATCCACATGGAGTGACAAACATAGACATAGCTTTGGACTAGAGATGAGCATGAACAGCAATACAAACAAAAAAATTCACAAACAGCCCAATCTGCTGTTCGCAAACAAGCTGTTTGTGAGGCCCCATTCTAAATGAACAGGTGGTCCTTGCAAGCCTCCGTTGCTGTTCATTGCTGTTCGTCAAGCCAGACAGTCTGGTACCTGCAATCAATTCCCTTGGCAACTTAGGCAGGGATTGTCTGACCTCTGTCTGAACTCCTGCTGTTGCCCTGGAAACCCCAATCTAAACCCAATTTAGCTTGATAGGCAGGTCTTCCTTTCAAGTGTGGAGCTCCACATTTGTTACAACAAGGGAGCAAAGACCAGGGGGGAGGGGGGCTCCCAGCTCTGACTTTGCAGACAGTGGAGAGACAGTTGCTGTTGGCTGCTCTTTGTACCTAAATGCACCTTAATTAAGCAATGACAGGTCTTGGTTAACAGTGTGTTTAAGTGAATGAAGAAGCTGGTTTCTCTCAGAGTCTGCCTTGGTTTCTTGGTGAGTCTGATGACATCGTCAGTACCTGCCTGATCCTCCTGACCCTTCTTTCAGCCTTCAGCTTTTATCTTGGAGACAGGCCCAAATTACCTTTCAGAGCCTCCTGCAATTGGCAGAAAACAGTTGGCCCCACTGCTAAGATGAAGAAGCAGAGAGAAAGCCCAACAAAACACAAGTCTTGATGGCAACAGTCTAACTGAAATCAATGGCTGAAATCAAGAGTTTACTGGGACTAAGGGCCAAACTACAAGTGATGCCTGACACTAGTTGGACACTTGTCAGCTTCCCTCAAGTTCTGATGGGAAATGTAGGCAGCTTGGTGGAATGTTGGACAAGTGACAGTTGAAAAGTCCATTGGACAGCCGTCGGAGAGCCAAGCTGCAAGACCAGTCCAGGACACCTACATTTCCCATCAAAACTTGAGAGAAGCTGACAAATGTCCAACTAGAGTCAGGTGTCACTTGTAGTTTGGCCCTAAGATGTAAAAGATATTCTGAAGAGCTCCTATTATATTGCTTTGTAAACGGGAGATTGATAGCATAAGAAGATGTTGCACAACAACCATGTTGCTTATCATTTTCAAAGAGTTCAGACAGTGATACAGGACCTCTTTAGAGTAGAACAGGCATATGCCATTGCTATACCTTGTTGGTCCCTGCAAGGTGCACCCTTTCGTGCTGCTACACTGTCTTTATTCATGAGGCTGTGGCTCAAGCTTTTCCAGTTGACTGGGAAACTATGTTAAATGTTTGCATTGCTGAAATTCACTCTGGTGCCATAAATGGATTTAGGGCAAACTGAGCTCTATAAACAAAATGGAAAAAAGGAGGCATTGCAACAGAAATATGTAAAAAGATATGGGATAAAAATGCTTCAGAGAAGCAGTCTGCTTAGTTGTAAAATGAGTTTAAATTAGGCTTTTAAAGGGATTGCTAAATCTTGACACATATATGAGCGGCTTATTATCATGCAATTGTGCAGTAGTTGCTTGATCTTGTTACTGATGTGCCACATATGAATAAGTGATTAATTACCACAAAGGCTAAAGCAGAGCAGAGTGAGAGTACTGTAGCTCACCCTGAAAGAGGGGCTTAAACACGTTTATTGCCCTTTAAGTGCATTTCATTAAGGCCAATTAAGGACTTTCATGTCTTATTAGAAAAATGAAGGAGATTTATGAGGTTTTCATAGGCAGTAAATGCTGGGGCTAGCAGATACAAAACGTACAGAAATGTAGTACTTAGGAGCTAAGAAAATATGTAAAGATGCAGGATGAAACTAGTTAGTTGCACTGAGAGACTTGACAAAGATGAAGATAGCATCGTAGAGTCTAACTAATTATATTTAGTCTTCTTTCAAGCCCTTTGGTAAACTTTATACTATTGGTGATGATGTTGCTAGGCTGTGATTCGGCTTATACTTACTTGGGAATAAGCCTGTTTAACGCAGGGGAACTTGCTTCTGAGTAGTAAAAATGCATCAGATTGCACTTTAGGTCATGGCAGACTGAATTTCTACTTGTCTTTGCTTTATTTTTAGGATGCAAAGATACAAACAACTGTGACTGGTATTGAAAGGTCTGTGTTAATTTTCTGCTGATGTTAATAAATGAATCAGAAATAGAGCAGTAGAAAATGATTAGGTTACTTTTAGTGCCATCCTGAACAGAGTGACCCCCTCCTCCCAGTTCATTAATGGGTACAAAAATTTGCTTAGGAAAGAACTGTCAGCATCCCAAGTAGCCACTAACAGCTTTGGGCCACAGAAGCCACCAGATAGTCTAGGGCTAGCTTACTTACATCCTTCTGGTCCTTAGGATTTTATGCTCTTTCCTTTTTGCTTTGTGTTTTACACTCCTGCTGTAATGGATTATCATTTATTTCTCATGAATATCTACCCATAAGCCTTGTGAATATCTAGAACTGTATACACATTGGGTTACCTGCAGCGATCCAATGACAAAAACAGAGATAAATATACTTGCCAACATGGATAAATGCCAGGATCGTTTAGGAAAAGGTTCTACATCCTTTGACATCAGAGGCAATTAGGCAACCAGTTTCAATATAATATTATGATCCCTATTGTATCATGATGACCTGAAAGCCATTGAAATAAGGAGCTTGATGCTTAGGAAACTAAACAGGTGCAGATACTCATATACCTGGTTCTTCCTATACATGCAGCAAAACAATCTGCCCCTCACTCTTACCAATTTATTCAGATCGTGGCCGAATCCACATTACCTCCGCGCGGCGCTAAATGTCCGCGAAACACCCGGAAGTATAGCGTCTTTCAAGCGCGATTTCTGAAATCGCGCTTGAAAGACTCTATACTTCCGGGTGTTTCGCGGACATGTAGCGCAACACCGGGACGCGTGAAGGTAATGTGGATTCGGCCCCTGGATGGAATAGCCCTTAATTATCTAAGGGTCCTTTATGTTGTAATAGGCAACTCAGCATGCCTTGGACATGGGGAGGGGGTGCATGTCTCCCTGTGTATGTATTATGTTCCCTGTAGTTCCCTTGGCAGGAAGCCCTGCTCTGCTTCCAGATTACCAGATCATACATGCAGACTGTGTAGCCTGAACATGTCTGTGATAGTCCTGTTTTTTATGTACTTATGTCATGGGGAGAAGAAAAGAGAATGATATACATTATCCCCTCATATATGAGATGCTAAAACTACTGGTTTCAAAATGCAATTTCTCTGCTGGAGCCAGGGTGGGAAAATGTAAAGCAAAAACCTGTCTCATTTTTACTATAAGCATCATATCCTATTTTTATTGCTTTATAGATTCTGTGGTGTATGGATCCTGGACTGATCATGTCTCACAGAAGCAATTGTTAAATGATACTGCGGAATGGGCTTTCATCGGGCTCCTGTCCATGGCGCACTTAGTAAAGGAGCTGTCTTATACTAAGTCAGACTAGTTTAGCACAGTTCAGTTATCCCCCCATTCACATCGTCCAGACCAATCTGTTTCCTGGTCCCACCTACTACTTCTCCAAGGCAAACAGCCAGTTGGTTCTACCTCACTGGAGCAGGAAGAAGAAGAGCAGAGGGATCAGGACCTTCTGCAGATACCAAGCTGTAGTTGGGCAAAATCAACAACTGCCCACACAATGTTTTCTCTGTGGTAGCTCCCACCTTATGGAATGGCCTGCCTGAGATGGTCAGGATGGAAAGCCCTCACTCTCCTGGCTTTCCACAAACTATGCAAAACTGAATTATTCAGAAAGGTTTTCTACCCAGTTTACAGGACTGTGTCATAAGAAATAACTCAGAGAGATGCCTTGGTAGCGGCAGGCACTAAACACTATGCTACTGGGTACTGTCTGCTGATTTAGTTAGATATGTGCCTACTAATGAGGTTTTTTGCTGCTAAACATGCCATGGAAATTAATTATGCTTTGTTTCAGACAGATTTCATCTCTGTGCTTGGATTTATACTTGTTTAAAAAATTTCTGCTACCATTCCCTATTGTACCTGTTTCCTTGAATGCCCTGTTGTTCAGTCTTGTACTTTGATCAGTAAATATCCTAGCTGTCAATTATGATGTATTTTCACTCATGCTGTTGTAATCCATCTTGGATCTCAGTGAGAAAGGCAGACCACAAATAAAATAAATAAATTTCCTGATTAGCAAGGTGGGAACTCTTCCTGACTCCTCCTCTCCTCCTCTCTTCCATTGAGAGAGATTCTCTCTCTTGCCTTGAGTTCTCCAAAGGAAGAGATTGCATCTGCATCTCTCTCCCATGCACTGGGGAATTTCTCTTTTAAACCCATGCAGCTATGGTGCTGAACTAGCCAGCCATGGTACAAGGAAGTAATGTTTTAGACATGGAGTGTGACTACAAGTGACTTTCTTCACGTGGAGAACACTAGATTTTTCTCACAAGGTTACCTGGGAAGTGAAGTCCGAGTGGTTCTTCCCCTCTCTGTTAGAATCACTGCCTGAAGGGCCACAAGAGGGCTTCGTTTGGGGGCGGGCAGCTGCTACATTCTCCCAGGGCATCCTGCAGGCTGCCTGCTCCCAGGGAACTGCTCTGGAGGAAGCGGCTGCGTCAGTGAAGCTTCAGCTGCAGCGACAGTGGAAGGATCTGCTGCAGATTCTTCCGCTGTCGCTGCGGCTGAAGCTTCACTGATGCTGCCACTTCCAGAGCAGCTCCCCGGGAGCAGGCAGCCCACAGGACACCCTGGGAGAAAGTAGCAGCTGCCCGCCCCCAAACAAAGCCCTCTTGGGGCTCCCAAAGAAGCCCTCTTGTGGCTTCTGCAGATTCCCCGGGAACAGGCAGCCCGCAGGACGCCCTGGGAGAAAGTAGCAGCTGCCCGCCCCCAAACGAAGCCCTCTTGGGCCTTCCCAAACGAAACCCAAACAAAGCCCTCTTGTGGCTCCCAAAGAAGCCCTCTTGTGGCTTCTGCAGATTCCCCGGGAGCAGGCAGCCTGCAGGACGCTCTGGGAGAAAGTAGCAGCTGCCCGCCCCCAAACGAAGCCCTCTTGTGGCTTCTGCAGATTCTTCCGCTGTCGCTTCGGCTGAAGCTTCACTGATGCTGCCACTTCCAGAGCAGCTCCCCGGGAGCAGGCAGTCCGCAGGACGCCCTGGGAGAAAGTAGCAGCTGCCTGCCCCCAAACAAAGCCCTCTTGGGCCTTCCCAAACGAAACCCAAACAAAGCCCTCTTGTGGCTCCCAAAGAAGCCCTCTTGTGGCTTCTGCAGATTCCCCGGGAGCAGGCAGCCCACAGGACGCCCTGGGAGAAAGTAGCAGCTGCCCGCCCCCAAACAAAGCCCTCTTGTGGCTCCCAAAGAAGCCCTCTTGTGGCTTCTGCAGATTCCCCGGGAGCAGGCAGCCCGCAGGACGCCCTGGGAGAAAGTAGCAGCTGCCTGCCCCCAAACGAAGCCCTCTTGTGGCTTCTGCAGATTCTTCCGCTGTCACTTTGGCTGAAGCTTCACTGATGCTGCCACTTCCAGAGCAGCTCCCCAGGAGCAGGCAGCCCGTAGGATGCCCTGGGAGAAAGTAGCAGCTGCCTGCCCCCAAACAAAGCCCTCTTGGGCCTTCCCAAACGAAACCCAAACAAAGCCCTCTTGTGGCTCCCAAAGAAGCCCTCTTGTGGCTTCTGCAGATTCCCCGGGAGCAGGCAGCCCGTAGGATGCCCTGGGAGAAAGTAGCAGCTGCCCGCCCCCAAACGAAGCCCTCTTGTGGCTTCTGCAGATTCTTCCGCTGTCGCTTCGGCTGAAGCTTCACTGATGCTGCCACTTCCAGAGCAGCTCCCCGGGAGCAGGCAGTCCGCAGGACGCCCTGGGAGAAAGTAGCAGCTGCCTGCCCCCAAACAAAGCCCTCTTGGGCCTTCCCAAACGAAACCCAAACAAAGCCCTCTTGTGGCTCCCAAAGAAGCCCTCTTGTGGCTTCTGCAGATTCCCCGGGAGCAGGCAGCCCACAGGACGCCCTGGGAGAAAGTAGCAGCTGCCCGCCCCCAAACAAAGCCCTCTTGTGGCTCCCAAAGAAGCCCTCTTGTGGCTTCTGCAGATTCCCCGGGAGCAGGCAGCCCGCAGGACGCCCTGGGAGAAAGTAGCAGCTGCCTGCCCCCAAACGAAGCCCTCTTGTGGCTTCTGCAGATTCTTCCGCTGTCACTTTGGCTGAAGCTTCACTGATGCTGCCACTTCCAGAGCAGCTCCCCAGGAGCAGGCAGCCCGTAGGATGCCCTGGGAGAAAGTAGCAGCTGCCTGCCCCCAAACAAAGCCCTCTTGGGCCTTCCCAAACGAAACCCAAACAAAGCCCTCTTGTGGCTCCCAAAGAAGCCCTCTTGTGGCTTCTGCAGATTCCCCGGGAGCAGGCAGCCCGTAGGATGCCCTGGGAGAAAGTAGCAGCTGCCCGCCCCCAAACGAAGCCCTCTTGTGGCTCTTCAGGAAGCGATTCTAATGGAGAGGGGAAAGACCACTCGGACTTCACTTCCCAGGTAACCTTGTGAGAAAAATCTAGTGTTCTCCACGTGAAGAAAGTTACTTGTAGCTTTGCTCTAGGAATCTTTCTTTCTTCTATTAGAACATGCTGTGAATAGAATCTACCACAAAAAAATGTAAGTTTTATCTTTTCTGTGATTTAATTACATGGACATTACTCATTACATGTTGGGAAAAATGCTTCCACGTGGATAGCTTTACTAGCAAGTGAAACACTATTTCTAGTTGTAATATTTTGCTTATTTTTGATACCACTATGTAATGATTTGCTGTTTGTTAAACCTTTGGCTTTGGACCTTAGATTCTGCTCCTCCTAATGTTACCTTATACTTAAGGAGGGCTCTGATCACAGCCAGCACACTTTTTAATTCTTCCCACACAGCGGTTAGGTGTTTTCTACTTCACCCAGGCTTATACTTTGAGAACACCTTCTCTTTTGTTTTTGTGTGACCTATGTATTGCTGCCTCCCCAAAAGGTTTTTGCTTCCACTAAAGGCTTTCACCTTAGATCTCTTCTACTTAACTGCTACTACAAGAAGGCTTTGTTATAGATGGTAGTGTGACTACATGATTGAGTGGAGTGCAAGTGGAGCGCAAGTGAACAGGGAGGAATACATGTAAGGGCCAAGCTACACATGACGAATGACACTTGAACAGCAAGTGTATTTCTCCCTGTTCACTTACCCTCCACTCAATCCACTTGCCGTTCAAGTGTCATTCGTCATGTGTAGCTTGGCCCTGAGTCTGTTCACTTGCCATTCAAGTGTAATTTGTCACTTTGAGCTTGGCCCATAGATTCACTCAGGCCTCTCCACACAGCTTGCCTGAACTAAAATCAATCTCTCACAGATATACACAGACTTTCTCTCTCGGGTGCACACATATTTTGCCTAACTTAGATAGAACAATCACTCTCTCAGATATACACAGACTGCCCCAGGCTCATACACATTTTGCCTGACTTAGACAGAATAATTTCTCTCTCAGATATACACAGACTGCCTCAGGCGCAGCCACAGTTTACCTGACTCAGAATTTCTCTGAACACCACACAGCCAGTTCAGACTCCACAAAGGTTGCCTGATTTAACTTGAATAACCACTCCCCAAAATATACAAGAGGTGACTGAAGAACTTTCACTCAGCACTGTCAGGTGCTCAGGAAGGATCACCTGTCATATTCAATACCCCCCTGCAGCTGAAGCTGATGCTGTTGAGGTGTTTCTGGGGTGTTTCTGTTATTTGAACCCAGGGTGAGAAAATGAGAACGAAAGGTGTTTGTTCTTGTTGGAATCTCTCCCGAGCCTATAATCTCTCTCAATCCTGGGAGCCTGCTTGACCTTGAGCAGTCCATGAATCACACAGCCTATTTTCCTGAATGCAGAGTTAGAGAACTGTTAGGAGAAAGAGGGGGAATTAGGAGTAGCCTTGGGGGACCTATATCTGCATGATACTTGTCTGTAGTTGCCAGTCCTAGCAAAGATGGCATAAGTGAATGATACTGGCCTCTTATCAATAAAGAACTTTTACTCATGAAGTGAAGTCTCTTGAGAGTTGTCTGGCATCCTTTCAAGCACATTCTCTCAAAACTCCAGTTGGTCCCCTAGGGTACAGCTACTATCCAATCAGATTACGCTCCACTCACCTATCCAGCTCTCCCCTTCTTTCCCCAGAAGCCTACTTTTAAACTAACAGCAACAACTTTAAAAAAAACTTCATTTGTAAGCAGAATCAAAATCAAAACTATTTAAATGCAAAATATCATATTAATACTTTAGAATAGTGGATTGGATCAAGGAACGGATATATCACACACATGTCTCTAACTTGTGGCAGAAGCTTCAATGAGTTTGGGGGGATTTAGAGAAACCAAATCTGTCCAGTTGTCTTTTCTTCCCCCTGTAGAAGCCAGGGGCATTTTTTCACCTATCCACATGAGTTCAGGGCTGCGCTATAAGAAATGGCTCAGAGAGATGTTTTGATAAAGGGATAGGGACTGTAGACTATAGACTATACTACTGGGTACTGTCTGTTCATATTAATAATAATAACAACAGCAACAACATTCGATTTATATACCGCCCTTCAGGACGACACTCAAGAGTGGTTTACAAAGTATGTTATTATTATCCCCTCAACAAAACACCCTGTGAGGTGGGTGGGGTTGAGAGAGCTCCAGAGAGCTGTGACTAGCCTGAGGTCACCCAGCTGGCTTGAAGTGGAGGAGTGGGGAATCAAACCCAGCTCTCCAGATTAGAGTCCCACACTCTTAACTACTACACCAAACTGGCTTTCCAGTTTGGTAGATATGCTCCTACTGGGTAGTTTCCACATCGTTTAATATGTCATGTTTTGTTTCAGCAATGTTTCATCTCTATATTCAGAATTATGTTTGTTTTCAAATTCCTGCAAAATATACCCTTAGGGACTAAGAAGGTTCCTTCCTTGGTGCTGAGCACCACCAGTCAAACCCTTACGGCTTTGTAGTTAGTGAAACAGGCATATGAAATATGGCACTTGTCAGCACATGATTTCCATGCAGACTAGAGCCATGAAGACATATGTACCTTCATGTATGGGCATACATCTGTTTGTGAGAAAGAACTAATACATGTACATTTAATGAAACCAGGGACCGGTACCTGAATAGATGTGGGTTTTGAATAGCACTTTCAGCTGCATGTATATTGAATATAACATGAGAATTACCCAACACATGTATAAACAAGTGTATACTGTACACACAGTTCTTATAGGTATTCACTGTAACTTGTGAACAGGGTTTAGGATAAACAAAGATGGAAATAACACCAATTGAGTTTGGAATCCGGGTAGGCCTAGAAATTCTGGCAGCCAACAGGATGGTAACCCCACACTAGTTGGAAGGGAAGTGATAATTACATAGCTCAGCCAATAATAAACACCTACTTTAACCGATGCATTGAGGTCTCGTGTCTTCATTACTGGGTACGGGGCAATATATAAAAAAATAGTTTACAGGAGACTTAAACATATATAAGATGATATATGTTTTTGTGATACCAGAACACTTGTGTTTATCATGACTGGAATTCCAAACCTAAATAAACTTATTTGAAAGTATATTCAACCTTATAAATATTGACCTTTCCAACACAAACTCACAAGAGTCTAAAATTTAAAAAAATAAAAACAGGCTTCCTTTTTTAGTACAAGAAAATAAAAAGGCCAACAACCTAATCTAATTAGAATAAAAACCAGCTTTATTCCCATGACTCCATGTTATGCCACAGTGCTTATGTTCACGCAGTTGAATTTTGTCCATAGACTTAGTTTGATTTATCTATTTATTTCGTGAAAATCTTCTTCAGAGGTTGCAGAGAATAAAGCGCTATCATCAGGGACGCTTGCTGCTTCACAGCCATTCATACCAGTTAGGTCCAAAATGTACAGAACTGAGGCAGTTTTTTTACATATTATATGAGTTTATAAATTTTTTAATATGTGCATTATTTACTCAATGGACTGGCAATTGGGGGGAATATGGATTTAGAAATGTTTTTAAAATGCACATTATTTACCCCACAGACCAAGCTGTTCCAGTCTATCATACATAGATTTAGCCACCTAATTAAAATCTTATAAAACATCTCTCCAAAATGTTTACCATACACGTGCAGTAACTTTTCAGGTTTTATTATTTTAGTGCCTTTATTTTTTTTTACTTTTTTCCAAAATTAAGAATCAGCATGCCAAAGGTCATAGTAAACTGAAGATTTATTTGTTGCAAAAGTTGATCAGCTGCTTGCTTTTGCACCCTTTTCAGTTTGCTGATATAATTTGAAAACTCACCTTTTTTATTTAATTTTCTGATTAAGAGTTCATTCCACTCTAAGGATTTCATGCACAAAAAATCATACTTTCTTTTAAACAACTTTCTCATAAAGTTTTCTGCCAACTTATTTTAAAATAATTTCTGCAAGAGAAATAAAAAAATGGCACAGTAATATGTATTTTTCTAATTTTAAAAAATACATTCCTTTGTCAAAAAATCAAGGGGGCTTTTAAAAGAATGTATGGGCAACTGTGCTAGATCACACCAGTAGTCTATCTTGTCCAACATTCTGTTTCATACCCTGACCAAACAGATGGGCCTAGAAGACCTATAAGCATGGCACAGTGGCCAAAGTCTCATCTTATTATCATTCCCCCATACTGAGAGTTACTGCTTCTGAACATGGAGGTTCCTTTTAGTTGTTGTGGTTAATAGCCATTGAAAGACCCAAGAATTTGACTAATCCCATAAAGCCAACTACATAGATGGCCACAATAAAAAAAATCAGAAAGCCAATTAAGATATAAAAAATATACACATTTAAAAACCACAGTATCTGATCATCATAATAACATGAACATCTGACTCAGCATCTTCCACAAAGACTTCTCACTAAATGCCCTTTGAAATAACATTGCCTCACATGGTCAGTAGAGTGCTAGCAAAAATGTACATATCCTCAAAAATGGGCCTCTGTACATATTCATACAAAGACTGCTAATGGGCAACAGGGAAACTGTCCTAGGCCACACACTGGGTTGCATGCTGTCATGGCCCCCCAAAGAAGGGGAGAAGAAGAGCAGTGTGTTGCCGGCCACCATTCATGCCCACGCCATCCGGGGCTTAGGCAGCTGGCTTCCAGCAACAACATGGGACAAGGGCCTCCCTTTGCTTGGCCCTGCCAGTTGGTGGTGCTGGGGAAGTGGCAGTGATTCTAGGGCCCCATCCTGCATCACCTCTTCTCAGGCAGTCCATTCTATGAGACAGGAGAAGCAGTACTGAAAACTCGAGAGTGCACAGAGGGTGTATGAACCATCCAGAGGCACAGCTAGAAGAAGGTACTGGAAGGAACGCAACTCTTGTATCATTTCATATGGGGATAGGTTTCCCTTTATGTATGCAGGCATCAGAATGTGAAGAGCTTCAAACTGGCACTTTGAATTGACCCTAGAAACAATCAGGTAACCTTTGCAGACTGTCTCTGTGCCTCGTTTTGCACTAGTTGAAACTTGCAAGTTGTCCTCAAAGTCAGCTCCATCCAGCCTGGAAGTTACAGTAGCATGGGCAAGTCAATGGAATCATGAACAGAAGACAACTTCCTAGCAATCACTGTAGCATTTAAAAAAAAAAAATCTTGGGTCCAGAAGCACATTTAGACTCTGCAGCTGTGATTGCTCTTGCTGATACAGCCATCTTATTAGTGTAAATGGTGTCAATAGTGAAAGGTATATTTTGGCCCAGTCTTAGATAAAAGTATTGCACAGAATCAGCCATTTTTTCTTATTTATGAACTAGATATCAAAAGTGCATTGCATTCTGTAGGTGTGGGTTTATAAACACATCACGACACAAAAGAGAACACCTAGAATTCATGTGCTGAAGCATAGTAAGGGCATTTACTGATGTAAAACATAATGAGCTTCTGCTCTTAGTGATTTATGCCGGGTACTGAATAAGTTATAAAATTATTATACTGCAAGCCAAGCTTAATAATCGTGACTGAGATCCAGGTCAGGGTTAAGCACCCTCAAATTCTATTAATTTCAATGAGACATAAAAAACACACAACTCTGTACTGGGTACAGGCCTAAAACTGCAGCCTTGAACATTCCTAGAAATAAATTGTATTTATGTCTTCCAAGTAAACCTGGTTAAGATTGGTCTGCAAATCTTTTAGTTCTATGAGCAATCAACCACAAATATTCCTTCTTAGAATATCATGGCTGTTCATCCCAGCAGGTGTTCGAAAGCCTTACCTTGGATCTCTGGGTATGAGTCCAGTGGCACCTTAAAGGCCAACAAGATTTTCAGAATGTAAGCATTTGAGAATCATCGCTCCCTTCAGATACAAGCAGGAATGGATGGTGGGCCCAGCCCACCCACCTTTGTCTGGGATATATAGGCTCAGGGATCACCGTTCCTACTTGTGTCTGAAGAAGGGAGCTCTGATTCTCAAAAGCTTACACTCTGAAAATCTTGTTGGCCTCTAAGGTGCCACTGGACTCATACACTGCTGCTCTACTGCTGACCAACATAGCTACCCACCTAAACTATCCTCTTGGAACTCTGGCATTTCTTAATGTGTCTCAGATTATAAAGATTCTAGAGTCTTCTTGACCACTTCTTGTAATTCCTGAAGCTATGACAGCATCACTGCTGTCAGTTACCATTTTATCAACTTTCTGAGAAGAATCCATCACTACTACTAGTGATGCCTTTCTGTGCTGTTCAGTAACTATCATGAGCTCCAGTTAAGAAAAAGGTTTTGAAACTCGGGGGTCCAAGTGATTATTGTTCTCGACATAATATGTATGTTTACTGAGAGATCTGTTTATTCACTGGATTCTGGCTGTTATTTATTCATTATGCATGCTATTGACTGGTTGTAGTTCATAGAATGGTTGTTAGTGATTTATAGTGACTTTATTCTTTTTACATTGCATGTTTCCCTATATTGGTACTTCATTAAAGTTGTTTATAATTATTATTATTACTGTACTGTATAGTGATCGTTAGGAGGGGAACTGTTGGTTGTGTTCGAGCTTCGTTCCCCCTGAGTGCCTCTCGTTGTGTAGACACATTCCCAAAGGAGGACAAACTCAGCTTCTGAGTGTGGTTTTTGGCAGGCCCTGAATCCTTAAAGAGAGATGGTGTAACTAACAATTGTGTGTACATTATAGGACAAGTTACAAACTGTTCTATAAAGATAGAATACCTGAGGGTGCGTATCCTGGATTTGTTGGATATAATGAAAATGGTCTTTCACATTAGACTTAGATGGTAATGATTGGCAGGTTAAGACATAAGTGAGAATCAAAGAAAAATAGCAGTTATTATGCACTTTTTGAATTCAATGTAAGTTTGGATTGTGCAATTATCCCAGCATGTTCCAGTGGGTAATGAAGCTAGTCCATTGACTTGCAATGGACTCCATCTCATTTCTATCTGCATAACGTAATTGTATTTGGCCAGGTCTTGCTGGAACATACAAACTGACTAGGGAACATTCTCAGGTGGTTACAGAGTTCTGGATTGTTAGTGAAGCCATCAAAATGTAAATTGTGTAACCCTCAGGTTCTGTATTTAGAGCATATTATTTCATAACAGAGAATAGATAAGACCAATGAAAACTAAGTGGAAGTAGGCCATGCCTGGCCAAGACCAACAAATGTAATACAGAGTTTCCTGAAGCTGGCAAACATTGCACAGGATTTATACTCAAATATGTACAGAGCGCGCTCAGCTAATGTTCAAGATGGGGAAGAGAACAGTATAGAGTGAAAATGTAACTACCAGAGCAAGATGTCATTTGAAGGTGCTTGAAAGCAGGAAGGAACTGAAGGGAATATGACTTGGACGCAAAGCAAGTGAAGGAGACCGGAGTGCTCAGGGTCTGGCTGTGTGGTGAGAGATTTATCCAAAATAACCCTAGCTACAGTTTCTTAACGGTTTCTGTATTGTTCTATTCCTCGTTTCAAAATAAGAGATTCTGTTCACCATTTCATAAACTTTACACAAACTCTCTCAAAATCACACAGGTCTGCTGAAATGGTATTTTAGGGTGGAGAAAACATTATATGAAGGTAGGTGGATTTTATTCAATTTAAACAGGTTTTTCATGTGTTGTCAGATATTATGTGAGATACCTTGTATAGAGCTCAGGCAAGCTGATTTAAAGGGGGAAGTTCGTTTAGGCCATACACTGTCTTCCTCATCAATGGCACATTCCTGAAAGATCTGTTCTGTGTAATGAAGGGTAATTCAAAAGGCTAACTGGGACTAGAAGAGCATGCTATCCAACAGAAGACCAATCCTAAGCCCAGCTCCAAAGGCAGCAACACAGCCTGCTGCAGTGCCGGGGCAGATGCCAGGGAAGGGATCAGCCACAAACCTAACAGACATACAATCCAGAGCTTGGCATCTGGGTTCTTCAGCTGCCAATCTTGCCTCATGAGCAGCCACAACGATTGGCTGTTATGCAGAAAACAGCAGAGAAAGAGCCTAAAGATGTCCATGTGCCACATTGCCAGCAATGGGAGTAGACAGTGCCAAGTCAACACTGCAGTTTCGTGCATGTGCCAACGTGCTTTGGAACCATTTTCACATTTTCAAAAGTCACAGAATTCCAGCATAAAGCAAAGCAAGCTTAAACATTTAGAAATAACCCTCCTTTTGGTTTTGATCTTTCTTTCTCCATAATTTTTTAAATAGTCTGACTCATTTAGTGGTACTTTGTTAAATTATATGATGCAGAAGTAACCATCATAGGATATTTGATAAAAACTTCAGGTCTTTCCTTATGCAGTATGGCCGGAGCATGCGTATGCATATAATTTCAAACAGACAAAGAAGGACCTCTGGTATCTTGATATAAAGCTGGAAAGAGCCCAAGCTCAAAGGCACAGCATGATTTGCAAGCAGAAGTTCTCTGGCATCTTCAGGTAAAGGATTTCAGTTACCAGGTGCTGAAAAAGATCTTTATCTGCCTGAGACCCTGACAGTCAGAATAGACAATGCTGTACTAGGTAGTCTAATCATCTGACTTGGATTGGGTATACACATGTTCAAACGTCTTATGATAGATCTTGCTGTCTCTAGTACACCAAATGGTTTTGGGAAATTTGCAAAGCAAATTAGATAGCTCCTTTCCCACTATGTGTTAGAGGCACACCATTAGCTAGATGTCCTTTGGTTACCAGCGCTGGAAGTAAGACCTGGAATATTCTACATTCTAAAGTCTAGATTCTACCACTAAACTTGATTTATAAACTAATGATGGGCAGTTCAGCTGATCGAAACAACTGGGCTCCTCCACAGTAATCCCTATTGAAGATTTTCAGTAGCCAGCATTGCTGCCCCACTTTCAAGTAAAGTTTTCCCGAGAGTGTTCATTTTTTCCTCCCTTCCTACTTTTCATTTTTGTAATAAAATCAAATGATGTTTTGTGTGTTCTTCAGTTCAGAGTTTCAGTGTTTGCCTAGCACCAGAATATTCAGTCCAATTCTCTTATTCACACTTGCTCACAAGTATTTATTCCTTTTATTTAAAGCTTTGATCTCTGCTTGTCAGAATTTGGCAATGTATTCAAGGAGTTCTGTTTTACTGGATGGGTTTCTATCAGCTCCCCATTTGGATACCTCATGAAACTGGAAGTTGTTTAATGTAAATATCTAAATGTTTTACTTGCAAGACATTCCTAAAAAATGGAGACATTTTGATCACTTCATAAATGCCCCTTGAGCGATTTTTCATGCTATTTTGCGTGCATTGTCTATCTGCATAGCAATTTTTCTTTGCAAATTCCTAGAGAAGACTTAACTTTTCTGGACTTTGGCACAGGAAGCACATAGAGTTATAGGAATGTTGCAGACTCAGGGCTATACATGCAGATAGTGTCCTGTAATGGTGTTTGTATGGTCATGACTTTTATATCGACTTTAGATATAATTCTGTATTCTAATGCTGACATATTTTTTTTGTTTTTACACTGATTCCATTTTTTCCAATGCATTTTAGATATATTCTGACACATTTTATGTATGTTGCCCTGGCCCCTTTTTAGGGGAAAGCAGGATATAAATGCTTGGCATCAAGACTGAGCTGGTGTGGCACAGAAACTAAGCATGTGAGCTGTGCTTCAGGAAGTCCCTTCAGCCATAAACTCCCTGTTTTTCTACTCACTGTGCTTCAACCTCTGCTTTACCTATTCATGAAATGAATTGTTCTCTTCTGCTTAGTATGGAATTCCTGTTGCTGGAAGATCCTTTCATCAGATGAAGACTCCTCAATTAGCACAGAAGGGTATTGGTGGATTCAACTCAGTGATATTACTGTCCTCAATGGGGACAGTAATACAAAGACCTTCCCATGATGCTCTTCCAAAGGACACAAAGGAGCTTCTGTATAACTGAGAGACATGTAATTTCCTCTTATTACATGTGTTCCCATACACAGCATACCATCATTATGGTTAAAGGCCTACCTACACATGCTGTAGGAGATCCATTATCAGATCCCTCAAGTGGAGTGTGGGTAATATGGATAAGAGCCATTGTGATGGCTGTAATGCCACATAAGGAAGACTAGTGTGAACTCTAGAAGTCAGTGGTATGCTCTTGTGCCCAGATTGCTCTGCAGGTCAGGCCTGAACATTCTGTTTTGGCTATGTAAGAAAAACATGTTTTCCATCATACTATTCTCCTTGTTGGATCACAATGCCCTGTCATTGCATTGGAGAGCTGAATGTTTGGGAGTTAAACCATGTACCTGGTATGGGGGTCTTTCAGGACGTTTGCCACTACTGCTTATCAGTTGGCCTAGCATGTAACATTCCACTCCAAGGACAATGAAGGGAAAACAAGTGCACAGCTACAGCCAGACAACTTCTATATAAGTCCCAGAGAACCCCTACACAGCAGAACTCAGGCTGAACTGCAGGGCAGTGCTGTGCAACCGACCAGAACCAGGGTTCACCTGTTATTGTTTCCTGGGGTTCCAATCCCAATAGCAGTATACTGAAGTAAACATATTCTCTATTTTGTACTTCGTTATTTCAGTAAACTTCTTTAGATTACTTTAATAAAACTCTTTTCCTTCAACATTTGTTTGTCATCAAATCTAAAAGAACCATTGCCCCTTGGCAACACAATGATGAAGCAGGAATTGACACTTCCCCAGTGCCATTTATGTGTTAATTTAATTTAATTTAATTATTTAGTACATTGTAATCCTACCCTTCTTCCAAGTAGCTCTGAGAGGCATGTGTCAATCTCCCCTTCTTAGTGTTGTTATAAGGATGGGCATTTCTTTTTCCAAAATTCACTTTTTTAGATATAACCACTGATTCCACTGACTCTTCTTTTTTCTCTTTTAAAATAGGGATTTCTCTTTGAAGGGAAATCCATGCACTATTGTATAACTTCAGCCATTGCACTTGTTTTACATTACACACCACAAGGGGCTCTAATAGGAGGATAGGAATGTTAGGAAAGACATTGACTCCCTCTGAGCATCTATAGAGTGAAATTCTGAAATTTTGCAGAACCTCCCTTCCTGCCCCTCCTCTCTTCAATTTTTTTTTATCAAAATGGAATTGATTAGAAACTGACTCCAAATTCCTAAAAAGAAACAGATGGTTGGATTTCAGGGAGAAACTAGGTAAAGAGAAATTAAGAGAATTTCTCTTAACAAATCACACAATGGGTCTATGAAATAGGTTAGGCTGAGAGGGAATAAATGACCCAGTGAGTTTCATGGCAAGGTGGGGATCTGAAACTGGATTTACCCGATCTTAGTTCAACACTTTAGCTATAACACCAGTCTAGCCTACTCAAATATGGACCCATGGGCTGTTTTAAGCTCAGTGAGTTAAAAAACAGGAACAAGGCAGGTATTTGTCTTGTTTTCCGTACTGGAAATCAGTAATCAAAATCAGTTGGAGTGGCATGTCTGACCAGGGAACTGGTGTAAGGTGGGAGAATTAACCCCAACCTTTCTCATTTTCCTCAATCTATGACCCCTCTATACACAGAGAGACCTGATTTTTGCAGTTAAGGTACATAGCAAAGGATCCAGTCAAGATTTCCCATTGCACTGAGTAAAGTGTCCTTTTAATATATGGCTCGGCCAGGGTATCCGTATGCTGTATCACAGCAACAATGCTGTATTCCCTTGTTTCTTCAATATTTTGTAAGTTCCATGTAGTTTTAAGGTATTTGGTTCAATGTGCAAACTACTTCCTTTTAGGAAAGATGCAAATCCTTCCAAACACAAAGAGAAGCAAAGAAGCCAAGACTTCCAATATGTTGTGGCAGGGGAGGCAGGATAGGAGAATAAGAAGAATTTTTTTTCCTTGTAGGCTTCCATTCCACCCCTTCCACACTTCCTAACTCCAGACACACCCACTGATGTAGTTACCCTTGTGGTTCAACTGTCTGATTTCAGCAAAGGAACCTCAAAGACTCAACTCTGGAGACAGCTAGAGTAACCCGGTTCCAGTAAAGATGTTATTGACATAAAAGGACATAGCTCAAGAGAAGGGGATTTAAATATATCAGATATTGCCTATTGACTTATCATATACGAGAGCAGTGGCATAGTCATGGGAATCTACCGTTTTTACAGCTCCCATTCCTGGTATTGCTTCTTGGATTGTAGAGCCCTTAGGGATACTGGAATATGAATAAAGATATGGTTTTTTTAAAAAAATCTGATTTTTTTTGTTCTGTTTCTAAAAATAATGCCGTTTGCAAAAAAAAAAAAAAAAGCAGCAAACAGAAGGTTTGGTTTATAATACAAACAAAATTGTTACATTCTGAATGGGTTGTAAGTACCTGATTCTTTGCCTTTTTACTCATCCCTGCTAAAATAAAAAAAATTGAAAAAAATCCGCAAATCCATTTGCTAACCAGCTGCACCTCTGTACTGAACAGATAACAACCTGTGCAAGCCAGGCTTTGCAGTGAATCGGTGCTGATAGGCCTGAATCTCATAGCTTTTTTTAAAATGCTAATGACAAGAAACATTTCTGAAGCCAAAACGCTCTTGTAGATCTGTCTACTTCTATTATGACTGATATTTGCTTGTAAGTACATAGAACACTTGTTCACTGTGCCTTATCTGCTGTGGTGCAGCATGCTGACCTACATACCATTCAGCACAATATGATGCACAAACATCTTCTATATAATTTTTCATTTTCGACTTAAAAACAGTAGAGGCAAAATAGGATTGCTGCAAATCTAACAAAGAGATGGCATTATTTCCAAATAAAAATGTGCATTTTTCCCAAAGAATTTATTTGTCTAGCAGCATGAAGTTCATACATTGCAATGCTTTTTTTTTTAAAGGGGTGTTGAATTGCGATTAGGAAGGAAGGGACTTAGGAAGAAGAACAAACCACAGCTTTTCTACTTACAGAGAATAATTAAGCTTAACTTATTTCTTGTCACAATTAAAAGTTCATCCTTTTTAAAAAAAACTGTGCTTATTTTTTTGCAATGTCACTAAATGCTGCTGATACAAGAATGCTGAAATGAGGATGATAATGACACTAGAGAATGAAGGCTAGGAAAGGGAGCTGAAAGGATAGTGTATACCTGCCATTGTAAAACACAGGATTCCGTACCAGGCAGAAGCAAACCAGTACATAACGTGATCCTAAACTTTAGAGCAAATGAAATCAGAAATATGTCGGGGATTACTGAAAATAGAGATCCACACACATTACATTTGTCTGGAAATCAAATGGACAGGCCAATCCTATGTTTGTATGCACCAGCGGCTGCTGCACAACAATATAGTCACAATAGTAGAAAGCAAAACTGTATCAGGACAGTCAACAGAGAACAGAGTAATGGCTACAGCCACTCTTACAGCACTTCTTGAAGCTGTCAATGACATACTGTCACTATGGTGTACACATCATCAATGTTTCCGACAAGCCCTTCTACGGAAACACCAATCAAGGGAATGCCATGGAACCTGGTCTACCTCACCTTCTACGCACTATGCATGAGGATGCTGTCAAGAAATGACCACGGTGCCTACCATGCCAGGGTTCTCTGTGATTCGAGAACAGGGGCGGGGGGGGGACTCCAAATTCCCTGGCAGCTTAAGCACAGCAAGCAGCAGTATTTTGACAGAGAGAAAAGCTAGGGCTAGGTAGGATGGAGTGCTGTTTCAGCCACAACATCTTGCACATCCTACAGCTTGGTAGATAGATAGCCTGCATATAGGAAAGACGGCAACAGAGGAGAAGGGGCTGGAGTCCTACTGAGAGACACAAGAATCCAAGAAGAGAAGAGGTTTATTTATATTTATTTGTTTCATTTACTTCATTTATACGCCACCTTTTCCTCTGTCAGGTCCAGTGTATATCTAAACTGTACTGACTCCATTTTCTAATGCTTCTAGTGTTTGAGTGTTTTCTTCCCAGGTGCACCAGTTCCCAGGCAGCATTCCCACCGGAGGAGACTGTTTTGTCTAACACCGTTCCACCAAGCATTGGCCTTGAAGGAGAGCAGCTTCCCAGGACTGAGAGATGTTGTTTTGAGAACTGTGGGGGGAGGCTGATCCAGATGGGTATTGTTACTCTGTATCTTATGCTTGCTCTTCATTGGTAACAATGATCATGTACCATCCTGATTCTCCTACTCAGGACAGTGGACTATAATGGACCTTTTCTGCAGTAAAGTTTCCTTTTCCAAACAATGGACTTGTGTTTGCTTCTAAAGGGAACCCTGTAGTGAGTGCCTTATTTAGCCACAGTCTGACATTTTGTTACCAATCATGTCTGAGTCGGGCCCAGCGGAATCCAAGGTTGTCCCGGACAGGGATCCTTTGTTTGATCCGTATGCGTCTCCCGACAATCAACCTGTGCAACCCGGGCAAGCCCAAGACTCCCAGGAGCTGGGAGCAGCCGGGAACGGAACCGGAGCCTCCACTTCCACCCCGCCTCTCATCGAACTCAGTACTCGGGACGAGACCGAAGCCGACCTCGGGGCAAGGCCGAAAGCGACCGCTCTCCCTTTGATTTCGGTACCCACCCCGTCGGAGTGGGGAGCCAGACCCCGAGAAACCAGAGAGCGTCGGGCAGGTGGACTCCATCCACTAGTTTCGATGGAAGGGCGCCGAAGCCTAGGAACCGTCCCGGAGCTAGACAGCAGCCAACCATGGCGATATTGGAACAGGACGTCCGAGCAGGCGGAGGGGGACACGTCTCGCCGCGGCGCCCTGAGTTGGGATTACTCCGAACTTGTTCCGTGGAAAGAGGCAACGGAGGTCCCTGAACAAAGTTGGGAGCAGATACAAGGTCGCACCTATGCGGTGGATACCAGCATCTCGGCCGTGACGGGTATGGCCAAGGGAATCCTAGCTGCGAGATCGAGAGTCGTCCAAGGGGACCCTCCTCCTTGGGGCCCCTTGTCCCCGGTGAGTGCAACGAATGAAGCTGCCATAAGCGAGCAACCGGGGGCAAGTCGAATGCAACAGTTAGAAGCTAAACTGATGGATATGGAAGAAAGTTTGGCTCATGCCATCCATTTAATTTCGGCAATGGGAGCAGGGGAAAGACGGTCCCCTGAAGAGATGGCGATACAGATAGCTACCCTTCAAAGTGTTATCTCCTATCCGATGGAGGATGTCCAGCAGCGGCCGTCACCGACCGGCGAAGGGGACACCCATCCGGGCGAAGCGGGAGAGCAACCCAAGGAACTTCCAGCACAGCAGGAAATTCCACCGAGCAAGGAAGACCCGGTTGAGCCACCCGGAGAGACCCCCACCGAACTTCCTAACCAGGCAGGGGATGCGCCGCCAGACGAGACTCCCGTTGAGAGGCCTACGAAAGGGGAGGGAAAGCCCAGTGATACACCGGGGAGACCCCCTCTTACTTCTCCTATAACGGTCCGGCCGGACCAAGCGGGAGCACACGCGGCTCCATCCGAGGAGGGAGCCCCTCGTCAACCGCGAGACATTGTCCCCGTCGGGCAACCTACGGGGGACGGTCTAACAGCGCCAAGAGGCCAGCCGCTGCTTCCCAGATTAACAACACCCGGAGGGGCAAGCCCGCGCGGCCTTCCACCTGTTCAACCCTCGCCGCTGCGGCCCCTCTCACCTCGACCGCAGCTCATACTGTTGCAGCAGCCCCAGGACCAGCCCGTTTTACCACCCCCGAACCAACCGGGACGGCCTGCACCATTACGACACCTTCAACCCCCTCCTCAGCGGCCGATCTCCACTCAACCACACCAACCTCCTCCACCTCGACAGCTGCCACTAACGCCTCCCGTGTTACCGGCCAGACCGAGACTGCCGCCTCCTGCTCGCCTGCCACTACAGCCTCCGGCCCAACCAAGACCAACCCCGACACAGCAACCACGGCAACCTCCGCCCGCACAACCAGCCCAACCCCAGCCGGCACTGCCGGTTCAACCGCCACCCGTACAGCCGGCACCGTTGCCCCGACCGAGACTCCAGTTACCTCCTCCTGTGCCTCAGGCGCAACTAAGACTGCCGATGGACTTTTACCCAGCGCCTGCTCCGAGACAGGAACTCCCGATGGGCTGGGTGAAGCTGGAAGCCACCTTCGATGGGGATCCATCCAAATTGGGATTTTTCTTAGTCCAAGTGGTACAGTTTTTCAACCGGTGGGGGCACCTCTTCGGCAGTGAGGCCAGTCAAATCGAACATCTTGGATCTCGTTTACAGGGCAAAGCAGCAGACTGGTATGTAGGACTATACAATGTCGGGGCCCCAGAACTCGATACTCTTCAGGGGTTAGTGGATGCTATCCGAGCGCAATATGAAGACCCCTTAGAAGAAACTCGGGCCCGAACAGAATTGCAAGCCATCAAACAAGGCAGCATGTCAGCAAGAGACTATGTCACAAAATTCCGGCAATTAGCAGCCAAGTGCCCTAGGTGTGAGGAGTCCACCAAGATTATTCTGTTCAAACAAGGCCTTAACCCGAGACTTTTGGACAGAGCTCTCATGCAAGACAACCCCCCCACGTTGTTAGGGTGGATCCAACTTGTTTGCGAAGTAGAAAATCGCATTTTGGAAGTCCGTTTGGTTGAACAACAACAACAAACGGGACAAAGAAGATCATTGACCTTACAGAGGGGAACACGGGGAGCTAGCTACGCCACCCGTGGAGCGAGAGATGCTAGATGGCAACAAGGGCTGTGTTTGCAATGCGGACAGGCTGGTCACTTTGCAGCACAATGCCCTTACCGGCCTGTGCAAAGACCTCCGCTCCAATTACGGCGTCCAACCCTTGCTCCGTTTCCTACGCTCCAACGCCCGACTCCAGCACCACGAACAAATAGAGGCCGCGGCGCTTCCCAAAAGCCAGCCTCGGAGAGAGGGCTGGAAGCGGAAGAAGTCATGGAATACGATCCCGCTTCCCCATCCGCAGAAGCTAATCCAGAAAGTCCCCAGTCGGGAAACGAAATGGATCTGTCGTGAAAGGACCCAAACGACAGATCCGCCCTAAGCCCGTCCCTGCACGGAACCGGCCGCCTGGGTCCATCTTATTCATGCCAGTGACTCTAATCAACCCAGAGAGAAAGATGCATATTCGGGTGCAAGCTCTTATTGACTCGGGCTGCTCAAGAGACATCATTGCCCCTGCTCTAGTCAATGGACTAGTCCTACCAACTCGGGATCTACAAAATCCAGTGATCTTTGAGCAAATGGATGGTACCAACATGAATCCTGTAACAACTGAAACCATCCCAGTGATCACAGGCATGGGACAACATTGGGAAAAGAGGTCCTTTGTCATCAGCTCTACTGCCAAGTACCCGTTAATTCTAGGCAGCAAATGGCTATGTGATCACAATCCCTACATAGACTGGGCACAAGGATGTATTACCTTCAGTCATACCAACTGCAAAAATCACCGTTGGAATCAAAACTGGGGCGAAGATCCAACTCATAAAGAAAAGGCCCTTCTCACCCAAGAAGAAGTCAACCAAATACCCGAACCGTACTGGCCTTTTCTAAATGCTTTCTCTGAAGAGGAAGCAGATACTCTACCCCCGCACCGACGAACGGACTGTGCGGTAGAAATTTTACCCGGAGCCTCACTGCCCAAAGGACGACTTTATCCCATGAGTCTCCATGAACGCGAAGAGCTCCGGAAATTCATCGACACCAACCTCCAACGAGGGTTCATCCGCCCAGCCGCTAGCCCCCACGCCGCTCCAGTCCTCTTCGTGAAAAAGAAGGATGGGGGACTTCGACTGTGCACAGATTTCCGAGGCTTGAATGCAGTGTCCACCAACAACGCCTATCCTATACCGCTCATCCGAGACCTTCTCAACGTCGTGGCCCAAGGTAAGATCTTTACGAAATTAGATCTAAAAGATGCTTACTTCCACGTTCGTATCAAGGCAGGGGATGAATGGAAAACCGCTTTCAATACGCCCCTCGGACAATATGAATACTTAGTTATGCCTTTTGGTTTGACGGGAGCCCCGTCCGTATTCATGTCCATGATAAACGAAGTTCTACACGAATTTCTGTACAAAGGGGTGGTAGTGTACCTTGATGATGTGTTAATTTACTCGGACACCGAGGAAGAACATATTCAAACGGTACGAAAAGTTTTAGCCACCCTGATGAAGAATAAGCTGCCCATCAAACTGTCCAAATGTGAATTCCATAAAACCGAACTCACTTACCTCGGGTATTGTATCTCCCAAGAAGGTCTGAAAATGGATCCAGCCAAAATACAGGCGATCCAGGACTGGCAGAAACCCACCACCCGTAAAGAACTACAATCCTTCCTGGGTTTTGCCAACTTCTATAGAGACTTCATAGCAAATTTCGCCCAAATCACGCTCCCTTTAACGGACTTGCTGAAAACCAAAGATAAAGGGGACCAAGCTAAAAAACCCTCTGCCAAACTGCAATGGACCCCCGATTGTCAAACGGCCTTCGATTGTCTAAAAAAGCAATTTGTAACAGAACCCATCCTCTCCCACCCCAACGAACAATCCCCTTTCATAGTACAGGTTGACGCCAGCGATACGGCGATAGGGGGGGTTTTACTGCAGAAAGGGGAGGATGGTAGGCTGCGGCCGTGTGCTTTCTTGTCTAGAAAATTTTCGGAGGCGGAAAGGAATTGGAATGTGTGGGAGAAGGAGGCCTTTGCAGTAAAAGCGGCCCTTACTAACTGGAGACATTGGCTGGAGGGGGCGCGATACCCTTTCGAGGTCTGGACGGATCATAAAAATCTGGAGGCCCTCCGAAGCCCACGCAGACTGAATGCCAAGCAATTGCGATGGGCGGAATTCTTTTCCAAATTCAACTTCACTCTAAATTATCTCCCGGGCAAAACTAACTTTTTGGCAGACGCCCTATCGCGCATGCCCCAACATAAGAGCAAACGGGAGGAGACTGTCGACACTGTCTTCTCGCCTACGCAACTTGGGGGCGTGGTGACTACTCGCAGCCATGCCAAGCAGCCCCTCCCGGCCAACCAAGAGTGGAAATCGAAACTCAAAACCGAGGTGGAGAAGGAGGGGGATAGGGCTCCGCGAAGCAAACTGACCCAAACCCCACAAGGGGATTGGTTAGCCGGGAGCAAGTTTTATGTGCCAGACAGCCTCAGACTGGAAGTTTTGCAGCGCTGTCATGATGCTCCCACTGCTGGACATTATGGGTATCTGAAAACTTTGCACCTAATCCAAAGACAATTCTGGTGGCCGGGCATGCGCAAAGACATTTCCCAATATGTTAGTTCCTGTCCTATTTGCCTCAGCGCCAAAACCAGAAAAGGGAAACCTCCGGGTCTCCTGCAACCATTGGAAACGCCAAACAGACCCTGGGAAATAATATCTATGGACTTTATCACTGATCTACCTATCTCAAAAGGACATAATTGCATTTTAGTGGTGGTAGATCTGTTCTCCAAACAAGCTCATTTCATCCCCTGTACTGCCATACCCTCCGCTCGAAAACTAGCAGATTTGTTTCTAAAACACATCGTAAAATTACATTCTTTTCCGTCCAAGGTGATTTCGGATCGCGGCGGACAGTTCGTTGCCAACTTCTGGCGGGAGCTTTTGAAAATGTTGAATATTGAACAAGGCATCAGTTCAAGCCACCACCCACAAACCGACGGGCAATCCGAAAAAACAAACCAAATATTAGAACAGTTTCTTCGTTGCTACATTAATTTTCAACAAGATAATTGGGTGGACCTTCTCCCTCTGGCCGAGTTCTCATATAACAACAGTGTACACGCTTCAACGGGGGAGGCCCCCTTCAAAATTGTCTACGGGACTCACTTCAATCCCTTCCCGTTGGATGCCCCCCCCCTCCATTCCTCTAAATTGCCAGATGTATCTTCGTGGTGGGGGGAGGCGGCGCAACAATGGACTCTTATTAAGAAGCACCTTGACAAAGCCAAACTGGATTACAAAAAATACGCAGACCGCCATCGTGCGGCCGAATGGGAATTACAACCCGGAGATCATGTGTATATTTCCACAAAAAATCTAAAACTTGCTCAAACCAGCCGCAAACTCGCTCTGAAATTCCTAGGACCTTTTCCTGTGCGCAAGATAATAAATAAAGTGACTGTTGCTGTAACTTTGCCCAAGAACCTGCGCCATGTGCATGATACGTTCCATGTCAGTCTTCTAAAGAGAGCTCCCACCGACAACAAATGGCACGTCAAAGCTCCACCCATTCCAACTTTGATTGACGACCAAATACACTATGAGGTACAACAAATCTTGGACTCTAAACTCAAACGAAATCAGCTTTTTTACCTCATTAGATGGAAGGACTTTGATTCTGGTTACGATGAATGGGTGAACTCTGCACATGTTCATGCTCCTAGATTAACCAAAGCTTTTCATACTCGCTACCCATATAAGCCAGGGGGGGATCTGTTTTAAGGGGGGCAGAATGTCAGGTCCAGTGTATATCTAAACTGTACTGACTCCATTTTCTAATGCTTCTAGTGTTTGAGTGTTTTCTTCCCAGGTGCACCAGTTCCCAGGCAGCATTCCCACCGGAGGAGACTGTTTTGTCTAACACCGTTCCACCAAGCATTGGCCTTGAAGGAGAGCAGCTTCCCAGGACTGAGAGATGTTGTTTTGAGAACTGTGGGGGGAGGCTGATCCAGATGGGTATTGTTACTCTGTATCTTATGCTTGCTCTTCATTGGTAACAATGATCATGTACCATCCTGATTCTCCTACTCAGGACAGTGGACTATAATGGACCATTTCTGCAGTAAAGTTTCCTTTTCCAAACAATGGACTTGTGTTTGCTTCTAAAGGGAATCCTGTAGTGAGTGCCTTATTTAGCCACAGTCTGACATCCTCCACTACAAACCCAAGGTAGTTTACATTCTTCTCCTTTTTTCCATTTTATCCTCACAACAACCTGGTTGTGTAACTGGCCCAAGGTCACCCAGCAAGTTTCCATGGCAGAGTGGGGATTCAAACCT
This sequence comes from Eublepharis macularius, assembly GCF_028583425.1. Lineage (NCBI taxonomy): Eukaryota > Metazoa > Chordata > Lepidosauria > Squamata > Eublepharidae > Eublepharis > Eublepharis macularius. The sequence goes on from NC_072800.1 coordinate 45,102,063, forward strand.
GGGTCTCCCAGACCCTAATGCAACACTCTAACCCTACAGCATGCTGAGTCTCTCTGTTGTAGTCTGCAGGGCATGGGTGTCAGTGAATGATTTCTGTTCCTCTGTGAGATCAATAGGTGACCAGTTCATTGCCTATAGAGACAAAAGAGATGGGAATCATTATGAATAGTTGAAGTTTGCATGCTTCAGAAAGGATGCAACCACTTGGCTTCCATTTCACTGCCAATGTAGTATAGTAGTAAGCATGTTGGACTAGGATCTGGAAGAGCCAGATTGAATTCTCACTCTGCCATGTAAGCTTGCTGAGAGACCCTGAGTCTGTCATACACTCATAGCCTAACTAACCTACCTGTGAGGAAAAATGGAGAAGATAATGTTGTAAGCTGCTTTCAGTCCCCATTGGGGAGACAGGCAGAGTAAAAACAGACTAAATAAACAATAAATCGTTTAGCTCTACATCTCATTCCAGTGTCTCATATCAATATTTGGAGGTTCACATGTTGGGAAAATAATATATTAATGGGGATAAAACTTAACCACTCCTTGTAGCAAGTTGCATAGTTTGGCTTTATGCATCTAAGGTAAAAGGGGTAAAGGTAGTCCCCTGTGAAAGCACCAAGCCATTACTGACCCATGGGGGGACGTCTCATCATGACGTTTTCTTGGCAGACTTTTGTTACGGGGTGGTTTGCCATTGCCGTCCCCAGTCATCTACACTTTACCCCTGGAAACTCATTTTACTGACCTAGGAAGGATGGAAGACTGAGTCAACCTTGAGCTGGCTGCTTGAACCCAGCTTCTATCAGGATCAAACTCAGGTCGTGAGCAGAGCTTGGGCTGCAGTACTACAGCTTACCACTCTGCAAAACGAGGCTCTTCCTTATGCATCTGTTCTGCTTCAAATGTCATAGATCTAGAGTCCATAAGCAATACTCGTGCCTTTATGACTTTGTAGTGCAATTCAACTTGGGTTGTGTGTAACAGAGACTGTGGGTGGCCTCTATATTGGAGACACTACTATAACATTGATGGAGAGAGAGGGTTGCTGCATAGTGCATAGTTTCCCTATATTTCAAGGGTAGGGTAGTGTTCAGTAATCTACACACTGTGGATCCTTAAAAGTAAGAAATTGAGAATATTTACACTTCAGAGCATGAGAACTTTCACTTTGGTAAGATCTCCCTTTTGATTACCATTACTTTTAGTAGTAGAAATAATAATAGTAGTAGTAGTCAACTACTGGGCAAGAAAAAAAGGGAGAAGGGAATTAAAACAAAAGATGACAAAGACAAGGAAATCAGGCAGCAAGAGCTCAAGTAAGCCCCAGCCCTGAATTTACCTGGGGTCTGGTTTGCAAGCTGCATGGTGTGGGCATGTGGAGCAAGGTGTTGCGAGGGCAGCAATACGTTCAAAATACGCTGCCAGTGAATCAGGTGTGAGCTGGCCAGGCTCCTGGGTGGTAGGTCCAACTGGCAGACTGGTGGGGAGCAGTCTTCACTCAGCTCCACTGCTAGGGCATAATTCAGAGCTCGGCACACCCTTATGGCAGTTGGCTCCTAACCGGCTTCTCACACATCCCTCTTTGGCACTGTGGTCTCCCAGGTCTCTGTTTCAAAACTGACACTTGAGCTTGTGCAATTATCCTAAATGGTATAGCTTGTTCTTTGTCATGGGCCTGGGGTTTTAGGTTCTAATTTCTTTCATCCTTTTTACAACTCACACTGGACATGTTTGGCATTGAGCACATACAGGGCTTTTTTATGTGAAAAGAGGTGGTGGAACTCTCAAGTAGCACGCCGCTTCAAGATTCGGGTATTTAAACACTTCTGTAAGCTCCTTCATGATTTGGGAATCTTTACGGAGCACACCAAAGCACAAAGCAGCACTTTTCTTGCCATTTGCAAACAGTAACAAAAGTGTTGCTTTCAAAAGCCAGCCACTTTTCAGCTGATGGGAAGGGAATTTGCCTCCTGTCAGCTGAAAAAAGCTGCAGGCTTTGAAAGCAGCAATAGTTTTCTTGCACGGCAAGAAAAATGTTGCTGCTTTCAAATGCCCCTACTTTTTTCAGCTGAGGGGACGAGGAGGAGGTCTCTCCTCCCTCTCCCCTCTGCTGAAAAAGCTGCCAACATTTTAAAACAGCTTTTTTCAGCTGATGGGAGGGGAATCCCCCTCCTGTCAGTAGGGAAAAAACTGCCGGCTTTGAAAGCAGCAAGACTTGGATGGATGGGGAGGAAAGGGGCAGGGCCACCGGACTTGTAATTACTTTCAAGCAGTGCTGGAACACCATTCCATGGTATTCCGGCTGAAAAAAACCCCTCTATCCTTTGCAGGGAACACAGCCTGCAAACCCAGTTTCTCCATATGGGGGATCCCCTTAAGGCATCTTGGGAGTGATGCATGGCAGGGGAAAAGCCTAGCTCAGGGCTTGTCCATGGTCACTCCCAAGTGGCAGGGGATCCAAACAGAGGTGTACTCCCCTGTGGAAGCTCACTTATTGACAACTCATAGGTCCTCCCCTCAGCGGGTGCGCTGAGGGGGTTGGGGGTTCACCTGCTGGCAGGTGGGTCAGCCAATGCTTTGAGCCTTGCCCCATGCAGTACCAAGGCTCCATAAGCTGTAGACCAATAAAACTTCCAACACATTGTCTTTGTGTCTTCATCACCTTGCCTTTCCAACCTCACTCCAAGCGCTGGCCACACAAACACATGTATCCATGAAACAGGGAATTCTAGGAGTTCATAGGCAATGTCTTTCAAAGTTACGGTACTGGAAGCAGAAATAAATAAGATGTTACTCAAGTACAGCACACAGTCTTTGTCCCAAGTATATTCTAAGGCTAAGCTACATCCATGATCAAATCTGAAAATGTTTTTAACATTAAAAGACAACTTTGTTAGGATTTCTGTGGTTGCACACTGTTTTACTACTAACAATCATATTCAGGTACATCCAATCTATTATGAGCCCTGGTAAGGAGAAAAGGTGCTGCACCATAATGCAATGTTTCCAAACCTGTGGGTAGGGACCCAAAAGGGTGTCATGAAGCCTCTGAAAGTGTGTCTCAGGCAAGCCCTCTCTAACAGTTCCTCTGCCCCTTGCATAGCTCTCTTTATTTCCTGTTCCTCCATGCCAGCTTTTCACATTCTTGCTTTTGCTTATCCTTTATGACAATAATGAGGGGAGAAAGCCATCCATCTACCAGTAATGGTACAGGTATACACATTTTCCTATGTAGAATAATATTTCTGAAGGAAAATTACCATGTATGAAGTGGCTCCTATAAGAACCAACGATACTTAATTTGAGGCAAGGCTTTGACCTGTATCTTGGAAACCAAGACCTAACCCTAGAAACAATATCTTCCATATCATACATTAGTTTGGGGAGGGGGGGTCACTGCATATGCATGTTGATTGATAAAGAATCAATTAAAATGTGTCCTGATGGTTACTTGAGTATGTTTCTTTGAATCTTAAAGGGGATTAGAGGAGTAATAAAGAAGAGGGTGGTCAAAGACTGGAGTATGGCCCTCATATGCAAAGGATGTATGATTCAGAATGCCACTTGCCTGAGGTTCATAGTAGAATGTGATGTTTGTTGGTTTCTCAAAAACATGGTTAGCCAACATAGAAAGTAGAATGCTGGACTAGATGGGTGCCAAAGACATACTTTGCCTAGCGCACCAGAAAACTTTGAGTTGACCCTGGATAGGTCACTGAACCAAGTAAATCTGGACTTGTGGTGGGTTACATATCCAAAAGGTTGGGAATTACTGCCGTAGTGAATAGCAGTTCTTCCCAGATATAGTAACTGTGATCTTGAAAACATCATTGTAGAGAAGAAGAAAGGGTTAAACTTCCCCAACCTCATAGCCCTGATCCAATTTCTGACCCAATTGCTGGTATTGGAAAATCAGGCCAGTGATCATCTCATGTAATGTATAGTTTTTCCCTAAAAGCCAACTGCTCTCTCTCTCTCTCTCTCTCTCTCTCTCTCTCAGTATTTATACCAGTAATATTTCTACATTGTTATCTATAGGAAAGAGCTGCACATGAACATCTTTAAATCTCAGTCCTTTTATAATAATTTGGTTGAGTGTCTATCTTTTAAAGTATGTAGGCAAGACAGCTTTCACTTTGGGTTGTGGTACTTGAAGGCCTGCCTCCTCCTGTATTGTCCAGTCTACCAGTTGTTCCTCTTGTCAAGTTTTGCTCTCTATGCTAACCTCCCTGCAGAAGTAAGGTAGGAAGCAATCAGAAACAGAGCTTTATTGGGGGTGGAGCCTCGCCTTTGGAATGCCCTCCCCATTTGAGGCTCACCTGGCACCTACGTTACTCTCTCTGGTGCCATATACAAAACAGTTTTTCTTTACGCATGTTTTTAATTAAGGGGTTCCATCTTTATATAACTGTTTCATGGTTTGCTCCTAGCATAAAGATTTTTGATCAATATAACTTTAGACTACTTTGTTCATTTTATATTCTTTTAGGCTCTACCTTGTTTTTACTGACATATTTTTATAGACTTTTTAATTTTATTTTAGTAATGTGGCATTGTTTTATTGGCATGATTTGTTTTTATTGTCTTGGTCTTTCTTTTAATGTTTTAGCTGTGAGCTGCCTTGATCAAGTTAGCATGGAACACGGCAAGAATGATGTTAAAATGTGTTTATTGAACCTAGCCTCTCCAAGAAAAGGGTGTTTACAGAAATGGAAGGCAAGTACTGTCTTGGATCTGTGTAACAGAAAGTTTACCAATTAACCTCCCTTTCCTCTCCCTTTCAAGCTTTCCATGTCACTTCTGAACCCATGGAGATTCCTCCCTCGCTGCACTGTTTTGACCTCTGAAGATGTACCATGCTGAGGTGTATGATCTGTTCTATCCACTCTGTCTTCATGATATCCCTCATACTGGTGGAGACATTCACCTAGGGCCACAGCTTAGACAGACAGCCTTTTCCCCCTTGTTGTGCATTGTCTCTCCCTCAAAGATTTTTATTGTTATTGGTTAAAAATGCCTTGTAATTATGTTAACATTGAATAGTCTTATAGCAAGATGTTTTTGTTGTTTGTTCCACATACCACATCTTTTCTTTATTAGTTACCTTTCTTCTCACCTCCCAGATAAGTTTGAATATTTTTTTTCCTCATATAGTTCCTTAGGTTGAGAGGAATTTAAGGGGCTTAAATTCCTCTCACCTTAAAGCCATTTCTTCCTCCAACTTTTCTTGGTCTACTGTTGTCTCACTCATTATCTTCCTGCTTCTTCAATTCCTGTCTCGTATAGATGACAATGGTCTAAGAGCTAAGAACTCTGTGTGCTGCATAGAATTGTGTGACCAATTAATAATTATTTTCCACTTGGTAATCACAGTCTTGGTGCTAGTGGAAATGGTCTGGACTACTTTATACAAAATGGTTTGTTTGTTTGTTTTGAATCTATATTTTGAAGGCTAGTCCCTCAGTTTAATGATAGATTTTACTTCAGTGTTGCTATAATGACATCCTATATTTTCACTTGTATTAGCTGTACACTGTTAATGGCAATAGAGAATTTACACCCACATACAGCACTATAGGGTGAGCATTTTAATGGTTTGTGTGTATACCATTTCCAAAAGAAGCATATCATTAGTGCTATTTTTCTGGAATTACAGTGCATAACAATCTAATGTTGGATAAAAATAATGTGAATAGATTGAACAATATAAATGTTCACACTTCTATAGGGAGTCTATAACATAGATTTTTTTTTTACTCTAACACCTGTACATTGTTTTCTGCTTTTATTCTCAAGACTAAGCCTTTATGTGGCTTCATAATGATGTGACATGGCCTGTGAGATCTGTCTACATGACAATGTCTGAAGACAAGTCATTTTGGCAATTTGTGGTTGAAGAAAAAAAATTGACCACCTGCAATGAGAAATACAACTGCCACTGCCTCCAGAACTACCCAAACAAACAAGAGCAGAAGTATCAGTGTGGTGTGGTGGCTGGAAAGTTAGGACCAGGACTTAGAAGACCTGAGTTCAAATCTCTGCTCAACCATGAAGCTTGCTGAGTGACCAGAGGACAATAGCTCATCCCAGCCTACCTCCCCATCATGTTGTAAGAATAAAATGAAGATGAGAGAGATGCCATCCTGAGCTTCTTGGAGGAAGGGTGGGATTAAAATGTACTAGATAAATAGTGGAGGGAAGGCAGCATGGTATAGCCTGATCTTAACAGATCAAGGAAGATCAAGGAAGATTCTGCAGACGATGGAAAGCCACCTCTGCTTCTCACCTGCCTTGAAAGCCCCTTGCTCAGGTTGCCATAAATCACTTGCAACTTGAAAGCACATACCTACCTACCTACCTAGATAAACAAAGGCTGAAGGGTTATACTTACTGTGAACCATTTCAGGCTCCTATTTTGAGCCCAAAACACTTTTAAAGAGAATTTTTGATTTAGCCCTAAACATACTACTATAGCAAAAATATGAGAATTGTTAGGGGGCGGGTATCAATATACCTAACAAAATTCATGGTCCATCATGGACTGAATGCCTGCAAGCTACGATCTAGTGATAAACATCTATTAACGGTCCCTGGCCCCTGGGAGGCCCACCTGGCCTCGACCAGAGCCAGGGCCTTTTCGGTCCTGGCTCCAACCTGGTGGAATGCTCTGTCTAATGAAACCAGGGCTCAGCAGGATCTGTTATATTTTTGCCGGGCCTGTAAGATGGAGCTATTCCACCAGGCATATGGTTGAGGCTGAGCTGGGCCTCGCCTGTGGATTTGGAAAAAGCATGGCCCTCCCTATCAGGAATATCCACCACTACCAGACTGTTTTTTTATCTGTTTATCTATTGAAATACTTTAGTGACGGTTGAGTGAGAAACAGATTTCTGTGCTGCTGTTGAAATTTTGTAATTTTGTAATTCTGTAATTTTAAAATATTTATACTTTATTTATTTGTGGTTTTAAATCTTTTGAAATGTAATGTTGAAATGTTTATGCAGTGTAATCCACCCTGAGCCTGCTGGTGTGGGGAGGGCAGAATATAAATTGAAGCAAATTAAATAAATAAATAAATAAATAAATATTGGGTCAAACATGACTTGCCTGAATCTAGGAGTCAGAGTGGCTGAAACCCAAAAGCACTATTCACTTTTTTTAAAAAGGAGTTTCTGTTTTGATAGGCATCTGGTTGTATATACCTATGCATAAAATTCAATACAATTCTGTTGTTTAATAAAAGAAAAAAAAACTAGGTACCACTAAAAATAACTTCCTTTGAACCTTAAAGGCACTTTTAGCACTAGGTTTTTCAAGCTAAGTGGAATGAAAATATTAATATCTAAATGAAAAATATTAATGCTGAAATGGAAAACTTAAAATAAAGATTTACAACATATCTTACAACTTTCCTAATAAACTTTTTTGGGGGGAAGTATGTTGATCCTTTTTCCAGGTGCAATTTTTACAAATAGGCAGTAGAGCTCATTAAATTAAGCTTAGAACATGCACCATAACACACAATGTTAACATATATTTTAAAGACTCTTTCAAATCTAAATTTTATTAATGAAAAAGAGGAAGCAACTTCCCAGATTAGGTTTAATTGGGGTGTGTTGTAAATAAGAAGATGTACATAGAGCCCAAAGAGGTGTACAGATAATTAAAACAATTTTCAAGAAAAAAGAATCCCATGCAGCTCAATTCATAGTTAGAGATGGGCACAAACTGAAATACGAACCAAAGTTCGTGACAAACCAGGCCGGTTCATGGTTCACAAACCAGCGGTTCATCAGAGCCCATTTCTGACGAACCGCCATGAACTTTAGGCTGGTTCTTTTGGTCCGTTTTTTGGTTTGTCACTGCAGACAGCCTGGCGCTGATCAATCGGTTTCCTAGGCAACAGGGAATGGACTTCCTGCAGTCCTTCTGCTGACCCGGAAGTGGCCTTCTGCTGGCCCGGAAGGGACCTGCTGACCCAGAAGTGACGATTTGCTGACCTGAGTGTGATGTTTTCACGAACCAAATGAACCGGTTCGCAAACCAGGACAGGTTCCTGAAAGTTCATGTTTCATGAAATGCGACAAACCACGAACCGCATGGTATCGTTTTTTTCCGGTTCATGCCCATCTCTATTCAAAGCACAGTTATGGTACTGTAGCGTGCAAGCCTATGGAGAGGTACACCCTTTCAAGACCATTTACTTCAGTGGGTGCAACTCTGCTTAAGACTGCACTGCACTGTTCAGAGGTCAATCAAGCTAAAATAAATTAAATCCAATTACTTTGGCTTAGCTGTGCAGTTGACAAGACTGTGGGTCAGCTGGAGAAAAGCTAGATCATCAAGTGCAGAACCCAGTAGCTCAGTGGGGTTTGACACAATCTGGGGTTAACGGGCACAGCCAGTGAGCATGAGTCAATAGCAAGCAGAGTTTGATAGGGCAGCTTCAAATTTTATTCTGATTTTCAGAGTTCTTATTGGTTACGTGCTACAATGTGGCTTGTATAGTAAAATAATGGACATCTCACAAACTTGGCAGTGGACTTGTTGGGGAGGAGGACTTCGGAAGGAAATTTATTTACTTCATTTATGCCCCGCCTTTCCTCCCAATGGGGACCTGATGCTGAAGCAGTGTCTCCTCTCCTTCATTTTATCCTTGTAACGATGATGAGAGATAGGAGCACGAACAGGAAAAAGAGATGAGCACGAACAGGAAAAAACCCGAACACAATGTTCATGGTTCGTTGCCATCCACAAACAGGGATTCACGAACATCGACAGATATGACATGTTCACAAACATGTTGGAGGTTTGTGGGAGACAGAACGGCCCCCTTGGGAACTTGAGCCAGGAAAAGTATGATCCATGGGTCTCCCCCTTTAATGTCACTTTCTCTTCACAGTGGCAAAAACTGGACTGTCTGCTGGAAGCTACTTTGAGGGGTTACAAGCCAGAAGGAAAGCCAGGAGTTCAGACAGAGTTCAGACAGTCCATGCCTATGTTGCCAGGGGAATTGATTGAAAGGTGCAAAAGACTGTCTGGCTTTACGAAGGGCTGACGAACACCATGAAGAGGGCTTGGAACGAACACATGTTTGCCGGGAATGGGGCCTCACAAACAGCTTGCTCACGAACAGCTGATTTGGGCTGTTTGTGGCCTTTTTTTTTTGTTCATATTGCTGTTTGTGCCCATCTCTGTGTGTGACTGGCCCAAGGTTCCATGGCAGAGTGGGGATTCAAACTTGGTCTCCCAGATACTAGTTTGACACTAACTACTACACCATACTGGCTCTAATTTTAATATAAGCATATACACTAAATCCTACTTACACCATTGTCCTTGAGGGAGGGAACAGTTTGCAAGGCTTCCTCTATTCTGGAAGAAATTGCTTATTCTGTAAGGAAGTTTACAGGGGCTGCTTCCACATATGTTGGATAATCCACTTTCAATACTCTTTAGTGAATATTTGAAACTGATTTTCCATGAGGGGAACAAAAAATCCACTTCCAAAGGATTGCGAAAGTGTATTGAAAGTACATTATTCAATGTGTGTGGAAATGGCCAGGGTCTGATTTCCTGACCCCAGTTCAAGATGACAAGGTCCTTACCCAGGATCAGAAGGCCATCTGGTAACTCACTGAGTTCTACTGATAAAAAATGAGCCTCTTATAAATCCCCCTGCAGACCTGATCCAGCAATTATACAGGATCTCTGTATACTATTACACAAGCAAGTGCTCAGACACATTCATCTACTGCCAATATAAACATACTTTTAGTTTACAAAAGTAACAAAACATTCTAACTTGGACCTCCCTATTCTTTCTTTCCTTGTCTTCAGTAATGTACATGTAACACTGGAGCAACACATGCAAAAGAGGAGTGGGTCCAAGCAAACTGGCCTCTGTCCTGTCTGCCAGACTATGGAATCCCCGTTATCTAGAGTTCGTCTCCCCCTTCTGCAAGAAGCACAAGTTTCTTGATTTCAAAAGGTTTATTGAAAGACTAGGCTCTGATACAAGTATCCATATTCCAAGGCCTAAAAAGGATCTTGACTGAACATAGGCATTGTTGAGAATGAGAGACAAAACGAAACTGGCAATACATCAAACCCCTCGTTCCCAGCCTCCCCCCACAGTTCTGTATGTTGAGAACGTGGATGTGGGAAGGCTCGGGCTGTCAAGGTCTTCGGGTGAAGAGACAGATAAGAAGTATTCCCTCCCATGGAAAACACGGTCAAAACAACATCTGGACCTGGAGGGAGAAAAGCTTAACAACTACATTTTAAACATGGCGTAAGTCTGTTTAAGAACATGAGCCTTGAAAGATATCCTGACACTGTCCACAGTGACTCTGTACCCAGCTTTGTGCACTGACCCTAACATGTCATTACAGTGAGGTATAAGAAGCCATGAATTATGCCCAGGGGTCCAAATATCTCTGGGAAGCACACTCTGTCCCAGGAAGGGAAAGGGGGATAATAAAATGCTAAAATGTCCAACTGAGCAGAGATGAGTTTCCTGGACAGAGCTAACCATTTCCCCAAACTGCCAGAAAAGCAAGATGGATTACTATTTTGATAAACTGTGCTGGGCAATAAAGCCAGGGTACCAACATCTGCCAACCATGCTAAATGTCCCACAAGGCCATCACTTCCAAACCTCAGAATCGGATAACAAAAAATCCATCAATCTGGTGCTGGAGGGATAAAAGCTGTAGGTCCCATGTCAAAGTGGAGCTCAAGCCACAGGGGAACAGGTAAACAGCTGGCTCTATTCCCTAAATTCTAGCAGACTTGCATTCATCCCAGTGGAAGAGATGCAAAGGTAACGTCTGTGGCTCTAAGGTTAGAGTAACATCAAGTGCTTTATTTTCTTTTTCTTAGCTCTGCAATAGCCTTTGATGTTAGGATATCCCTTTTCCCTGATACTGTGCTCTAGTGTGTAAACGTGTATAGTAGTGAATGAAGAGCTTTCTCTTTTTTAAGAAAGCAGACTGTTCAAACTGCCTTCCCATGAGCCTAACTGCTCCATACATGCACTTGCACAAACTCCTTCCTGGGTTGAAAGCAAGCAGGAGAAAGGGAAGTGGGAGATCGAGGGCTTCCACACTCTTTCACGCAGACACACCGAACTTTATCAGTGCCCCAAACCACTGGTGAATTCAGTTTTGAGCATTTATTATCCCTCCCTTTCCTGGGAAAGAATGTTCTTCCCAGAGATATTGGGACCTCTGGGTATAATTCATGGCATCTTACACTTCACTGGCATAATACCCTCCCCTTTTAGCTGGGACTGAGTCTTTCATCTTGAGACGCTGTCTGTCTCCGTCATTCCCCCACCTCCAATGGCAGGGTGGTTTGCTATACAAAGCAATCTAAACATTTCACAATGTAAAACAACAGTATATAGCACCTACATCTGTACAAAGGGATAGCATTACCAGTCATGGGAATGTGTGTATGGTTTCCATACATGTTGACCCTGTACACACATATTCCATTTGAATAGGACTTCTCTGTGACAACTACTTTTCTTTATTTGACAAAAACACTATAGAATATACTCCAGCATGCACACATAGTTCTATCGCAAATAACTGTGTGTAGAGCTGTTGAAGACCACTCATGCAAAGCCTTTGTGGATGTATTGGACCAGATATGGACCCTGGATGTGAACCCCTGGGCAACATTAATAGTTTGATTAAGTGGGGGAAAACAATGGATTTCCATACACATATAGATAGGTGTTTTATATCAAATAGTTCATATTTTCCATGGGAAATACTAGTATACCGCATGCTCCAGCCCCAGACTTACCTGGGACCCCACAGTGCCTGGTGGCCACCATGTTGCCAGCAATGCAGTGGCTTACAGGGCCCCTTGCAAGACAGCAGGGGCTCCATGGTGACTGGGCTGCCCAGTTGGCCAGCGGTGGGAGCTTGAGGGCAGACTGGGAGGCTTTAGGCTTCTCTCTGGTCTGCCCATGGGGAATAAATTGCAGGGCTGGTCATGCCATCAACAGTGAGCCTTCGACAGCTTCCCCTCCCCTCCCTCCTTTTGTTTGCATGCTGTTTAGTTCTTTTAAAAAAATGTTACATATTTCTTCCTTAGTTTGGGATTCTGGATTGCTTGTACCCTTGCAACAACTGCATACGTTGGCAATTTTGACATTGAGCCCAGATCCTTTGGGGGGGAAACAAGGCCTGTTTGCCCATTTTCCCATCTTTAAGGATCCCCTTAAGAGATTCTGGGGGTGAGGCACTGCTGGGGGACAAGCCTGGCTCAGGGGCTATTGGAACAACCTCATCCCAGGTAGCAGAGGAACCCACACAGAGGTCTGTGCCCATGTTGAAACCCACATCCTGTCATCCCACTGTCCCCTACCCCCTCAGCAGATGGGCTGGGGGGGAGAGAATGGCTATATGTCAGCAGGCAGGTCAGCCAGTCCTTGGATCTGTGCCCTGTCCTCTTCAACTGTAATCAATAAAGTTGTGGCCTTTCCATTTTTTCTAATAATCTCATATTCTGTGTCTTTGTTTCTGCTGCTTCACCCATTCCCCACTACCACCACCACTAGTCGCTGGGCCTGCAATACAGAAATTGTAATATGTAAAGATGTCCTGAAAGAAGTTACTTGTAAGTGAAAAGCTCCAAAGAGAAATTAGTCTAAATGCTGTTTAAGTACTTGCTACTGAGTGAATGAGTGTTTAAAATAGAAACTTCTCTTACTTTTATCATCAATGCAGCATAAACTTTATATCAACTTATTAAACAAGAACTCTCATTCCATAAAAGTTCATAGGATGTATATAACCAAGCAGCTGGCACCAATGAAAATGCATATTCAGTTTCTGGACAAAATTGTCAAAAGAACTTATGTGATTCTTATATATGTACTACAGTATCACTGGTGCTACAGAGTAAGAGGTTTTTTTTCTTCTGTATTTGGTAGTCTTTTATTTCTATGTGAGTTTCAGAGTTGGTTACTGAGAAAAAAAGAAAAGTTTATAAAGGAAATTGCTGCATCAAAGCAAAGCCATATAAATTATTTTAGACACAGGTTTACGTTTATTAAGAAACAAAAAAATACACAATGGATCTAGTTAGTCAGTTTGTTGGCTAACTTCTTATTTGAAAAGAGTCCCTTACATATAGGTTCTTTAAACCTATTTTGGGTTCTGAAGGGTTTTTTTGTGTAAGATTTCACATACCTTAAGGATAAAACACGCCCCCCCCCCAAAAAAAAACCATTGGAGCAAAATAGGTTTTGGAAAACCCAAATTAACTGTGGGAGGACAGCGTTTTATCCTTAAGATATATGGGACATTTAAAAAAAACGGTTGCCTTCGGAAGCTAAACTGGCTACTAGTCCACCTAGCAGGAGTGACAAATAATAGGTTGGCGCATCTTTACAAGTTGAATTGGGGGAGGGGGGAGTTTTAACTCCAGTTCGTTGAATTGGACTGAGGTAGGTGTAATAGCTGCTCTTTTTAGAAACTTGATACAGGATTAGTGGCAATGCCACCAGCTGTGTCCACCTCTACTATGGTCTATTTGTGTATTTCTAAAGAAAGCAAAATGTTTAAAAACTATCACAAGTATTCACTGCTCTTATTTCATATAAAGCCTGTAATGCTGCTCCCAGAATTTGTCACCTTTTGAGAAAGTGTGACAATAACATTAAAACTTGGCTTCTTGACCTATCCTTAGTGAGAGGCTGAACAATTGCTTTGAATCTTACATCTGAAATACTTTTAAAGAAAAGTGAACAATAAAATACAAAATTCATACAAGCAGATAGAGAACTTCTTTCTTTAGCAATAGAAAATGAATAGCCTGAGTTTTTATTAGCCTGGGTCTTTTTTTAAGCTCAGTTATTCGACCTGAAACCTGTGTATTTTCAATGTGATCTTTTCCCCTGAGGATTTTCTACTTATCTGAAAAATGTTCAAATGCCAAGAAGAAAAAGCATTTCTCCAGCCATCGTCCTCTGCACTCTTTCCACATATCGTTACAGTATTTTATATGCTTCTCCCTACGAAAACACTAATACTTAACTGATTCATTTCTCTATATCTGTTCAGCTTTGCATATAAAACCTCCTTAAACAGCATACACCGAGTCTTGTTACAGAGTTTTTCCAAAAACATCCAAGGAGGTACTTGCAATTTCATTTTGAGAAAGGAAGGGGTGGGGGGGGGGAGAATTTTGCTGCGGAAACTGACTGGGCTGCTTTCACAGAGAAGCAGATCTTGCACTGAGATATGACTATTATTTTGTGATAAGGCCACAACACAAACATTAACAGTCCTCTGCAATGGAACTGTCAGTGATTCTCATAGCCTCCATGTATTCTATTTCCAGTGGGCAAAAAAGTATACAGATGTATGGTTTACATTTATGTACTGCAGGGACACGCTTGAATCTCATTAAAAAATGTCACTCAAGACATCTGGTCAGCTGTCCTAATCCATATTGGGGTTTTTAGACTACTGTTATGCCCCCAATATGCTTTGAACATTGCCAATATGCTTTCTCAGCAGTAGCAGCAGTGTGTCCCCTTTGGTTTCACAGCCCATCCCCAGTGCTGATTTTTATAGTGTCACGTATCAAGCAAAATGAAAAACCACATACTGTATCTTGTGTGTCTGGCTAATGATACTGGTAGAACAAACCTTGTGTGATTAGGAACAGGGACGGATTGGCTTAGGGTCTAGTTCATCTTACGGACTGCAAAAGAATCAGCTGTCACTTGTGCCATGCAGCAGATGGACAGTTTGCATCCGATTGACAGTCCGGCGCCAAAGCCTTTAGAAGCTTTGGCAGCCCACTTGCCATCAGGCAGCAGACTTTGATGTCCTGCAGATGGTTGCCTCAGCCATCTTGCATTTGTGTGGTGTGGCGCTGTTGTGCCTCTGCTCAGAACACAGGAATTTTGCCGGTTCTGTTTCAGTGCCTTTGGAATTGCCGCAGCACAACTGTATTAAGAAAACATACTGAGGGACTACGGTTTTGAGTCCCTTGTTCATTGGTCTGAGTTTCTTGAAATAAACAGATGTATAACCCAGTTGTATTTTGGAGCAATTGCTTGTTTCCATTGACATTCAAAAGCCTAATACTCTTTGTCACAAGTCCCACTCTCCCTAACAACAAAAACTGTGTTTTATTTTACACTCTCCCTATCTAGAACCTTGACAAATACGCTTTCCTTCTTCTCCATGAGCTGTAGCAGTGTACTTGCTGAATAATCACCAATCCAGTTTCTGTGTGAATTTAGCAGCTCTCCCTCAGTGCAGTTCAGGCCCATCCTATCTAACGCTATATAACAAAACAATTTTATTCATTGTGGTCAGACTAATCTTAGTCCATGAATAGCCTGGAGTAATCTCTCAGCAAAGCAAAGCCTTGGCTGGAGGTCTTCCAGCATTGCTCTTTCACATTTGGTAGGGACAGTTAGGAATTCTGACTGGCTCTATTAGGAGGGAGACATGTCAGTGTGCTGTGGAGAGGGTGGCTGTCATCTCGGCTAGGAAGGATAAGTCCCAAATTCTTTGGCCATGCCTTGCCTTCCATTGAATTCCACACACACACACAAAACTGTGCCCGATAAGGCTTTAGAAATCAAGCCTTGCAACAAGAAAGAAAAAATTCAATCATATTTGTGTGTTTTTTTTTCTCCAGCACTCTAAGGTAATGGAAAATATTTTGTGGAAAAAAATATATGTATAAATTGTCAATTAATGCACACTGCTTACAGCCAGCAAACAAGAAAAAAAATTAAACAGTTAATTAGGGGCTTTTTGAATCATTGTTATATATACGATGCATCATTTGCAGGTGCTACAATGGTGAAAGATAACCATTATAATTACCAGTATTCAAAGATTCATATTTTTCCCCATGTAATTGATTTAGGATTATCAGTTTTCTTGTAGTTATACAAAAGGCCTGTCAAGGTGTTTCACACGTGTTTGGCTCATGCATGTTCCAAAAACAAGTCAAAGTGTTGTTATATTTTCCCAAGCGTAGTTAAAGGTACTCTGGAAAAGAGGCCAAGTTTTACCTGGGTTCTTATCTTGATTAAATTACATTACATATATTTTTTTAAAAAATTCTCTTGTTCTTTCCTTATCATAATCTCTCTCTCTTTCTCTCTCTCTCTCTTTTCCTTTGTTAAAATACATCTGTGTTTGTTGACTGCCCCAGATTATATCTAAGTGAGGAGTGGGAGTACTTGCACCTGGTACAGTATATGTAGCTTAACAATACATATCATTACATTATTTACAGCTCATTTTGTGTTATTCAATAGTAAACTGCGCATTAACCCTTTGAGAGCCTGCACAAAACTATTCAAGCTCCCCACAAAGAGATCAGTGTCTCTCTCTTACAGCTCTTGTGTGTTGTGGCAGGGAGTAGGGGGGGAGAGAAAGGCAGAACATAGCTGGGTTCATAAACAGGGCAGCGTGTTCATTACAACCAGGATCACTACCTGAGCCTGGCTAATTCCTCTCCCAGGAAATCTGTTTCATAATGATATTCTTTACCATGCCACACTTGTACTTCTGCTGATAACACAGGCTACAAAAGGGACTTGGCACCAGAGTCAATTAATGTACTGGCGCTTTAACCTCTTTTATTGGAGTACATTTGGCACCATGGGGACCTACTGTTATGTTGCTGGCAGTAGCAGGACCCAAGTGATGCAATTTCATGCAGCCTCAGCCTTGCCTTTAGTTCACAGAAACAACACATCATGATCTGGCCTCATAAGGCACTGACTCAGCAGCAGCCTCACTTCCACAAGACGATAGACTGCTATATTGATCAGAGGCAAAAACTGTAAAAAAAAATTCTCGTCACAGGCCCTGCTTACCAAATGGGAAATATATTTTTGTTTTCAAGTCTAGGGTCTGCCTCTCAACATGCTACTTTATTATAACAGAGTCTGGAGGGTTCCCCAGTATGTACCCAAGGTGGAATGGGGTTCAGACGGTTATTGCCCATCCCCAAATATTTTCCCCAGTCGATCTATATTTTTCTCAGCCAGGTGAAATTTTGATTTCTGTTTTTTTTAAAAATGTTGTGAACAATGGAATGTTTGTTACATTTGTAAGCATTCACATAGTGATCAGTGAAGTCCTTACATAGTTCTAAGACAAATAAATTGAATAGGCTTAGAAGGGTACAACTCTGCCTAGGACTGCATTGTATATTACTATTTCATTTACAATAAGGGAAGTGTATGTGTGTGTGCGCGCACACACACGTGCACGTGCATGTATGCATGTGTTGTAATGGAGACATAAAGAAAGGCTAGCTAGTGATGTTTAGTATAATTTCCCCCTCTCTTCAGCACTAACTGCGACAAAGTCCAAACTAACTATATGCCAGGTCAGAACTGTGCCGAGCTTCAGGATACCTACCCGTGGAGAGCTGGGGATGTATCAACTGGAAAATGAGTCCTGAAGAAATTAGAAAGGATACATACATAGAATGATATAGAGAGCATTTTCAAACATTTTAAAAATATTTGGTTTAATAGCTGTATCCAAAAGTAGCATTCTTTTCATTGATGTGAAGCAGCAACCCTTCTGACTCCAATTATTTCTAAAACACATGGCTCACCATTTTACCATTTGTAAAAATTTTGCACAGACTGCACAATGCAGAGTGTATTAATGGCATCGCAAGAACAGAAAGAGACAAGGAATCCATATGGCTATTCATAACCTTTAAATACTCACCAATATCTCAGTTGCTGAATTAATCAGTCTCACGATTATCAGCAATTTAGCTGCATTTTGTTAGTAATTAGCTTGATAAATTAGCATCTGCAATATAAAACTTGACATCTCATTGTTGCCTCCGCTTTATGGTAACTCTGCAAAAAAAAATTGCAGCCTACTTGATAATAAAATTATCATTTCTCATATAACATAATAGATAGAAAAACCAAAGTTTGACATGCTGGATACTAGAGGAAAAACAAGCTCCATTTATATTCACTGGGCAAAATATCAAAGATTAGTAGTTCATAATGCAAACTTCAATAGTGTTGTTTAAAAAATAATATTAGGATGTTTTCATTATGAGCTGCTGTGTCTTGTGAGAAAAATATATGCTCAATTAATTCCTTTTCTGTAAAAGAAACTGGTAAACAGACTTCGAGGCAAGAGGACTGCATAAATGGCAAGTTTTAAATTTTATTTTAATGATTCCTTCTATACTAACAGGGATAGTTCTAGTAACAGGTGAGAAACTGAACCTGTTCGCAGCAAAGAATCCCTCTCCAGTTGTGATGGGCTACTTATTTCTCAGTGCTATCTATATACAGGGCGCTGAGGATATTTTTTTTGCATTTTCCAAGCACATTTGAAAAAGGCCTGGGGAATCCTTTTCCCCAGAAGAGCATCTGAAGGCACTCCTGATTAAAATTTCCTGACTTCCCAATTAATGGAAATCAGATTGAGGTACCTTTCTCTAAAAATGCTAAAAATATTGTAATTATCCTGGTACAGATGTGCGGCAATAAACACAAGATTCTCTGGCATTTCCTTTCAGCCATTATTTTTCTTGTAGAAAACTGTACTAATAGAAACATCCCTATTAATCTGAATTTGAGATATTTCCTACAATGTATATTACCTTTCTGCTGCCTACAACCTTCTGCCAGGATTTTTTTTCTTTCTTTTTAGGAGGTGCTTTGAGAGGAATATACCATGAGAACAATACACAGCTGCTGCTGTATAGAGATATCTAATTGTCAATATTGTGGAATTTCTACAGCTTATTACTTGCATTCAGTCTAATTCTGGGCAAATTGCCAGTCACTTCAGGGACGTTCAAGTGAGCCATAACACACGTGATACGGCATCACAGCTTTAAGATACCCGGCTGTTTTGCCTCTGGCCAGGGAATGTTTGTACCAATGCTACCGAGTGAAGGGAGGGGTCTGACTACAAATAAAATAAAATTTGTATTTTTTTCAAGTGGGCTGCATTTCAAGCCCAGATGTTAGTAATGAAAGATTCAATTTAAGGATTTAAATTACAAATAAATAAAGTATGAAACAGATGTGATTTTTAAGGAAGTTCAAATTATCCAGGAAGAAAAATATCTCTGTGCATGACAAAGTAATAGGGATTGTCTTGAGAGTCTGTTGAAAACAATCTGCTATGCTAGATACCCCCTTAGGACAGGATTGGTTTGGAATGGGAAGGACTGGTGGAGCTTGTCATTAAACAAAAATTGTGTTTAATAAAACTTTATAACCGTGATTAATCCTATGAGGCCCTCAAGGAGTTTGCAGTTTCTGATAAACACATTTTCCTTGTTTGCAATGGTAATAATATTTCGAATTGAATGGAATCTGAACAAAAAAAAACTAAGGGTAAGAAAAAGACATGTCAGGTACAACTTATGGAAAATTACATTGCCACAAAGGAAAAAGGGGGCCACCCACAAGCAGAACCTTTGACTGTATTGTGCAGTGTTTTCCAACCAAGATTCTGCAGAATCCTGGGGTTCCACAGGACATTGTCAGAGGTTCCACGAGAAATTGTGGAATAAATAATACAATTTTTTAAAATACCACAAAAAATCCAAATATCCCTCGAAATATCATGGTGATTAAGGTTTCACTTTTCTTCTTATGATGTAAGCGAATATATTGCTGCTCTTTACAAATAAAATTTCTTGACAACAATTTAGTAGTAACTGAATTGCAATCACTGCCATCACTGCCATTTTTTCTGGCCAGTAAATATTTTCACGGGTAGGGATTCCTCAGGATTTGAAAAATTAATTAATTAAGGGGATAAAAGGTAAAGGTAGTCCCCTGTGCAAGTACCAAGGCATTACTGACCCTTGGGGGAATGTTGCATCACGACATTTTCGTGGCAGACTTTTTATGGGGTGGTTTGCCATTGCCTTCCCCAGTCATCTACAATTTACCCCCAAGAAACTGGGTACTCATTTTACCGACCTTGGAAGGATGGAAGGCTGAGTCAACCTTGAGCCGGCTACCTGAACCTGGCTTCCTCCAGGATCGAACTCAGGTCATGAGTAGAGATGGGCACGAACAGCAAGACAAACTAAAAAAAGCCACGGACAGCCCAATCAGCTGTTCGTGAACAAGCTGTTCACGAGGCCCCATTCTAAACAAACAGGTGGTCGTTGCAAGCCTCATTCATTGCTGTTCGTCAAGCCAGACAATCTGGCACCTGCAAACTATTCCCTTGGCAACCGGAGGCAGGGACTGCCTGACCTCTGTCTGAATTCCTGCTGTTGCCCTGGAAACCCCAATCTAAGCCCAATTTAGCTTGATAGGCAGGTCTTCCTTTCAAGTGTGGAGCTCCAAATTTGTTACAAGGAAGCAAAGAGCAGGGGGGAGGGGGACTCCCAGCTCTGGTTTTGCAGACAGTGAGGGAGAGACAGTTGCTGTTGGCATTTTTAGAGAGAGACAGGGAGAGTGCATTGGAGCTTGAATTTTCTTTGTGTGTGGTGGGATAGGGATCTATCTCTTCAAGTTCCAGGGCTGCTGCCAGGCTCTAGGCCAAGCTATTATTTATTATTGGTACCTTTCCTGCTGCCTGCTCAGGTAAGGTTTCTGGGAGTGATGTGGTAGGGCTCTACACCTTCAGGTTCCAGGGCTGCTGCCAGGCTCTGGGCCAAGCTATTATTTATTATTGGTACCTTTCCTGCTGCCTGCTCAGGTAAGGTTTCTGGGAGTGATGCGGTAGGGATCTACACCTTCAGGTTCCAGGGCTGCTGCCAGGCTCTGGGACCAAGCTATTATTTATTATTGGTACATTTCCTGCTATCTGCTCAGGTAGGGTTTCTGGGAGTGGTGCGGTAGGGATCTTGATGGCTGAAGGAGAGCCTGCTGGCCCCCATGAACAAAGAACAACGAACATGTTCATGAACAGGTCATGTTCATCAATGCTCGTTGTTCATTGTTCATGGATGGCAACAAACAACGAACACCATGTTTGTTTGTTTTTTCTGTTCGTGCCCATGTCTAGTCGTGAGCAGAGCTTGGACTGCAGTGCTGCAGCTTACTACTCTGCGCCACGGGGATGCTCTATGGAAAAAAGGTTGGGAAACACTGGTATAGTGAGTGACTGGAGAATTACACTTTCTTCCCTTCACTGTAAAAAGCCTGTAAAGTTTTCAGAAATTGTTTAGGGCCACAATCGATGCAAAGATGAGGCAACTGCTTCTGACTCCCTATAAAGTCAGGGAGTGATTAAAAATATGAAGAATATGAGGAGACAGCTGAACTTTCTTTCTGCCTGCATTTTTCTCTAAAGCTGCTTTTGTCCTGAAACTTCTCCCTCCTCCATTTTTCACTTTAAATCACATCTTGGCCCCTTAATAAACAATCAGCAAATTGGAATAAATGTTGCTGCCATCATCATTTGCTGCACCTTTAGATCTGAGAACCAGATAAAATGTCACATCTGCTAACAGGCCTGAAAGTATATGAATGGCAAGGACTAAGCTTATCAAGTTTCCACTGGTAGTGGGGGATTCCCTGCCACCTGTGGGCCCTTCCCACCATTGTTCAGCTTGCCAGCAGGAGGAAAATAATGGAGAAATGGGGGCCCACAGGTAGCAAGCCAATGTTATTCCTCATGTGCCAAGAATTACATCAGCGTGTCACCAGAGACACTCTAGCATCTAAACCATAGAGTTTTCCCCAAATTCTAGGGTGTTCCTGGTAACATGCTGATGTCTCTTCCAGATGCAAGGGGAATGACATCAGCATGTTGCTACTGACATCAGAGATTCCCATCAAGGGCCCTCACTGTTAAGTCTCTGCCAGTTGCCTGACTGTTCCTGGCTATTCAGCAGAGAGTAGATGGCATATACAAACACAGAACAATAATGTGATGTCTTGCAGGGTTCTCAAATAATGTCTTAGTGAGCCAAGCTTTAAGGGTTGCCAACCTCTAGGTGGGGCCTCAAGATATCTCAGAAAAGCTCCAGTTCAGAAATCAGATTCCCCAGAGAAAATGACAACTTTGGAGGGTGGACTCTCTGGTATTATATCCTGCTAGGTCCTTCTTCATCCCCAAACTCTGCTCTCCCCAGGTTCTATCTCCAGATCTCCAAAAATTTCCCTACCCTAGCTAAGTTCTTAAAAATAATAGTTCATTTTCAGCAGGAATAGGTCAGTCAAGGATTATACAAGACATTAAAGTGGAAGGTTCAAATTTCCCCACCCCACTCATGAAATCACTAATATTTTGAGACTAGTAGAACTACTCAAGAGGGGACCCGCAAGGACTTGCATGGAGCATCTCATTTTCCCCTCCCCCACCTCATAATTTTCCCTTCCTTGCCCCCTATAGCCTCTCCCACTTTCCTATTTCCTTCTCCCCTTCCCACCCACCTTCATCTGCCCCCTGTTTTCACTTTTCCCCAACCCAGCAGCCTCTCCCCTGTGTCCCAGTTGCATGGTGCTGGCTGAGATGGGCCCAGATGCATGGTGAGGAACCTGCAAGGACTTACAGGGGGGTGTATTTCATTTTCCCCTGGATCCCCTCTTTCCCTCCCCCTGGCAGCCTCCATATGCCCACCTTTCCCTACATCCTTCTCTCCATACCCACTAAACACCTTACCTTTTATCTGTCCCCCAAATTCATCTCTGCATTTATTATATTTATTATTTATTTACTTCATCTATATATAGGGTTCCTAGGTGCCCGCCAGTGGTGGGCAAACTCCCGGAAACTTGCCCCCTCACCCACTGATCACCCAGCAATTGGTGGGAGGTAGCAAGTCCCCTAGAGGTTGCCCCACACCAGCAGACACCCAGGGAATACACACCATGCACATGCTCCCTGGGGTGCTTCTGGAAGTGACATGGTTGCACCAGCTGTGGAAGTGTTCTCAAGCTTCATTTGGGGCCGATTTGGGCTCCAAACAGGC